>NC_134399.1:105472095-105739372 GCF_050003625.1 Haematobia irritans | reverse complement strand
CACCCTGGCAAAACCCCTTTTCGACAAAAAGTTTGAAACTCTAATTCCCAACAGTGAGGCGTGGTGTACACAGACCCCGGGGAATAAAAGATATGTAGATTTCTATACTGATGGCTCCAAATTGAATGGACAAGTGGGGTTCGGAGTATATTCTAAAGATCTGGAAATTCGAATAGCGAAAAGATTACCTAATCACTGTAGTGTTTTTCAGGCTGAAATATTGGCAATAAGAGAGGTGGTGAATTGGCTGAGAAGTAATGTTCCAACAAATATTGGCATTAATATATACTCAGACAGTCAACCTGTAATAAAATCCTTGGACTCTGTGTTCCTTAACTTAAAAAGACTGCCGCAAATCTCTCAACGAGATGGCTGAGCAGTACAATATTCACCTAATATGGGTGCCTGGTCATAGGAACATACCGGGGAACTGTGAAGCAGATGTGTTAGCAAGGCTAGGAACTACCTTACATATTCCAGGGGAACTAGAATCTGTTGGTATGCCTCTGGCCACCTGCAAGCTCTTACTGCGTGAGAAGGCTGTTATGATGGCCAATATTCGATGGGAAAATTGCAAGGGTTGTAACGACACCAAGCAAATATGGCCCCATTTAAACTTAAACCGCACACTAGATATGCTAGTGTTCTCAAGGCGTCAGATAGCACTCCTAATATCTGCTATAACGGGTCGCTGCCTGATAGGCGAATTTGCAAAAACTATAGGTGCGAAGTATAATGACTATTGTATAAGCTGTCATGACGTGGAGGAAAAGGAATCAATTAAACACCTCTTGTGTGAGTGTCCTGCTTTTTGTGTAAGGCGTAAGCGAATTTTAGGAGCATATAGCTTTAGATTACTGGCTGACCTGGAAAACGTTAACTTAAGCAGTTTGTTAATGTTTTTGGAGCAATCTGGTTGGTTCCACAAAAGTAAATAATAGAGAAGGTTCAGTGGTTAAGACTAGAAGTGCCCATATGTAATAGGTACTTTTAGTTAGGACTGAATAGTCTAAGTGAGCCTGAAATTTAATCGGGCTGCCACTTTAACCTAACCTAACCTAACCATTATAAAACTCTTAACACCTAGGATGTCACTAAAATTATAAATGAACTCAACTCGTAAGCACTTTATGTTCGTAAGCGGGATTATTTTCGTGAGCGTGTTTTTCCGAAATTTGGTATTCACGCACACTCACGACGATACCATTTTCGTGACTCACGCTCACGCACGACATTTGATTGGTTAATCACGCTCACGCACACTCACGCCGTTGCCTTCAGCGTGACTCACGACTCACGCGTGAGTCACGACAATTTCGTGTCACGTGCACACCTCTATTTGAAACCCTTAGAAATGTCACCAGCATTATTGAGGTGGGATAATCCACCGCTGAAAAACTTTTTGGTGTTCGGTCGAAGCAGGAATCGAACCCACGACCTTGTGTATGCAAAGCGGGCATCCTAACCATAGCACCACGGTGGCTCCCTTGTCAAAATATTATTTTCGTACAAATTTTTTTCACAATTTTATTTTTACAGAAAATTTTGACAAAATTTTATTTTTATAAAAAATTTTGTGAAAATTTTATTTTTATAGAAAATTTTGTCAAAATTTTATTTTTATAGAAAATTTTGTCAAAAGTTTATTTTTATAGAAAATTTTGTGAAAAATTTATCTTTATAGAAAAGTTTGTCAAAATTTCATTTTTATAGAAAATTTTGTCAAAATTTTATTTTTATAGAAAATTTTGTGAAAATTTTATTTCTATAGAAAATTTTGTCAAAATTTTATTTCTATAGAAAATTTTGTAAAAATGTTATTTCTATTTAAAATTTTGTAAAAAATTTATTTTTATAGAAAATTTTGTCAAAATATTATTTTCATGCAAAATTTTTTCACAATTTTATTTTTACAGATAATTTTTTATAGAAAATTTTGTCAAAATATTATTTTCATACAAAATTTTTTCACAATTTTATTTTTACAGAAAATTTTGTCAAAATTTTATTTTTATAGAAAATTTTGTCAAAATTTTATTTTTATAAAAATTTTTGTCAAAAGTTTATTTAATAGAAAATTTTGTGAAAATTTTATTTCTATAGAAAATTTTGTAAAAATTTAATTTTTATAGAAAATTTTGTCAAAATTTTATTTTTATAGAAAATTTTGTCAAAATTTTATTTTTATAGAAAATTTTGTCAAAATTTTATTTTTATAGAAAATTTTCTCAAAATTTTACTTTTATGGAAAATTTTCTCAAAATTTTATTTTTATAGAAAATTTTGTCAAAAGTTTATTTTTATAGAAAATATTGTCAAAATTTTATTTCTATAGAAAATTTTGTCAAATTTTAATTTTTTATAGAAAATTTTGTATTTTCAATGCATTGGATGAAATAACACCTTCTAGATGTTTTGAGATATGTATTTGTCAGTGAAATCGCATTTTTACCCCCATTACCGATAACATTAGGAAGTTCTGGTTCTGGTTTCTTACAAATCGACTTTTATCACTTAACAAAATTTAATCCGGTGTATGTAAACACCAACCGATATAAACCGTATTTGATATATTTTATGTAGGCCTATAATAACTTTGGATTTCCAATTTCAAGCAAATCGAATAAAAGTAGACATACCTACATTCCCGTAGAAATAAAAGTCGGGTTAAGAATTTTTTTGGACCTTAAATATAGTCGAATCAATAGATTTCGTTATTGAATACAATAAAGTAACTGTTGATGGTATGAAAATGATCTTCCAGAAGACAAATCGAAAATTAGCACAAGTGGAGGTTATATTAAATTCTCGATTTAAAAGAACCATTCCATTTTCAGTTTTGAGTTTAAATTGGCCGGTATATAGTACTTGCTAAAATTACATTATATATCGTTCAAATATTGTTAGGAAATCTAACTCCTAGCTATAATTTCGTACCACTGTACATTCATTCTCCTAAAAATTTCTACTCTATGGTATTATATGTATCTTGGTTTCCGGTTAACATTCATCGTATTTTAAAGGGGGTTTACTTATCTAAGCTAACAGATAACTTTTTATACATTTGCATATTTTTACTATGATTGTTTTTTTAAAGGCGCTTAAGTTTCGATTTTTTTTTGTATATCTGTTGCTTTACTTGCAGAAAATGGAAAGAAAAATATTATCATCGTTATTTTTTTAAGTTGATTATAAAAATAAATTCTCTTTTCTTTCAACATTATAAAGTCTTACTTATTTATACTGTTCTTTATTCCAAAAATTTTGCATAATGGACTTTACAGACATTATTGACCAGCGTCTTGGCAGCAACTCTTGTTTCTTGGATTTAGTTGACTTGGCATGTATAAACACCATTGGTATCTTTGATCCGAGTAAATGAATGTTCAAAGACGTTTGGGGGTATTGGAAAAGGGTAGGTGCTTAAATAGGAATTTACACAAAACATTAAAAAAATCAAATCGATGATGAGACAAAATGTTTGCCATCGACTGGCAAATAGATCATATCTGAACATTTTTAGGTACAGCCCCTTATAAACCGAATCCCATATTTTACTTCCAGAGCCTTTGGAGGAGAAAATGTCATCCGCTCAGAATCAGATTTTTTTTGTAGAATTCCATTTTCAGCAAAACGGGTAAAAATGTAGGTGCCTCGAAGCTCATGATATCAATTCAGGAGATCGGTCAACAATGTAATTAAATCTATGTTCCTAACACCATGACTTATAAGGAGAAATCCTTGTCGGGTTAGTAGAAATTTGAATAAATAAAATAAAATAAAATAAAAATAGACCAATACCAGGATTTTACTTCTAAAACTTCTTCTGGAATGCGGGCTATATCAAAACGTGGATACACACAATATCCTGCACATCCATTTGTGAACTTAAGATTTCTCGGGATTTTGAAGTTCAGGAAAATCGGATAAAATAGTGTCTAGAATCCCAAGAAACCCAATTGGGAAATCGGTTTAAATGGCGACTATACCAAAAAATATGATCCGAAACACGCCATATCCGGGAGCCACCGTGGTGCAATGGTTAGCATGCCCGCCTTGCATACACAAGGTCGTGGGTTCGATTCCTGCTTCGACCGAACGCCAAAAAGTTTCTCAGCGGTGGATTATCCCACCTCAGCAATGCTGGTGACATTTCTGAGGGTTTCAAAGCTTCTCTAAGTGGTTTCACTGCAATGTGGAACACCGTTCGGACTCGGCTATAAAAAGGAGGTCCCTTGTCATTGAGTTTAACATGGAATCGGGCAGCACTCAGTGGCATGAGAGAAGTTCACCAATGTGGTATCACAATGGACTGAATAGTCTAAGTGAGCCTGATACATCGGGCTTCCACCTAACCTATATCCGGCACATTTCTGTATGGACATATACACCTATTTATGTACGTAAAATCACGGTTGTCACTTGTTATAAAAATAATATACCAATATTTTAAGAAATATTTATCAAAAACCTACTAAATGAAATTTTGGAAAATTTTGTCAAAATTTATTGTATAGAAAATATTGTCAAAATTTTATTTTTTCGCAAAAAATTTATATTTATTCAAACTTTTTGTCAAAATTTTACTCCCATAAAAATTTTGGTCAGAAATGTATCTTATAAACAATTTTATCAAATATTTATTCCTATAGAAAATTTTGTCAACATTGTATTTCTATAGAAAATTTTGACAAAATTTTATTTTTTTCGTACAAATTTTATTTCAGTAGAAACTTATTATCAAAATTTTATTCCTATAGAAAATCTTGTCAAAATTTTATTTTTTTGTCATAATTTTATTCCTACAAAAAATGTGGTCAAAATGTTATTCCTAGGAAAAAATTTATTGTTTTTTTTAATTTTATTTCTATAGAAAATTTTGTCAAAATAGTATTTTTTTGTCAAAATTTTATTTCTACAGAAAATTTTGTCAATTTTTTTTTTTTGTTTTGTCAAAAATTTATTCCTATAGACAGTTTTGTTAAAGTTTTATTTCTATTATTTTATGAAAATGTTATTCCTATAGAAAATGTTATCAAAAATTTTGTCCTAGAAGAGAAAATTTTGTCAAAATTTTATTTCTATAAAAATTTTGTCAAAATTTAATTTTGACAGAAAAGTATGTAAAAATGATTTCTCTGTAGAAAATTTTGTCAAAATTTTATTCCTATAGAAAATGTTTTTATTCCTAAAGAAAATTTTGAGAACATTTTATTTCTATAGAAAATTTTGTCAAAATTTTATTTCTATAGAAAATTTTGTAACAATTTTATTCCTATACAATTTTTGTCAAAATTTTATTTCTATAGAAAATTTTGTCAAAATTTTATTATCAGAGCAATTTAGTTAAAAATTTATTTTTTATCAAAATTTTATTTCTTTAGAAAGTTTCTAATTTTTTGTCAAAATTTTATTTCTATATAAAATTTTATCAAATTTTTTATCCATATAAAATTTTGTCAAAATTTTATTTTGTTGTTAAAATTTTATTCCTAACAAAATTGGGTCAACATTGTATTCCTGTAGAAAATTTTGTCAACATTTTATTCATATAGAAAATTTTGTTCCTACAGAAATTTTTGTCAAAATTTTATTCCTACAGAGAATGTTGTGAAAATTTTATTTTATTGTTAAAATTTTATTTCTAGAGAAAATTTTATTAAAATTGTAGTTTTTTGCCAAAATTTTATTTCTACAGAAAATCTTGTCAACATTTTATATCTATAGAAAAATTTTAACTAAATTTGGTCAAAATTTTATTCCTACAGAAAATTTTGTATATATATTTTTTTTTAATACAAAATTTTGCCAAAGTTTTATTTCTATAATTTTGTCAAAATTTTGTTGCTATAGAAAAACTTGTCAAAATTTTATTTCTATAAAAATTTTGTCAAAATTCAATTGTTCTCTCTGTAGGAAATTTTGTCAAAATTTTATTTCTATAGAAAATGTTTTTTATTCATAGAATTTTGTGAACATTTTATTTCTATGGATAATTTTGTCAAAATTTTATTTCTATAGAAAATTTTGTCAAAATTTTATTGCTATGGAAAAATTTTGTAAAAATTTTATTCCTATAAAATTTTTATCAAAATTTTATTTCTATGGAAAATTTTGTCAAAATTGAATTTCTATAGAAAATTTTGTCAATATTTTATTTCTTTTGAAAACTTCGTCAACATCTTATTTCTATATAGAATTTTATCAAAAGTTTATATCCATTGAAAATTTTGTCAAAATTTTATTTTATCGGTAAAACTTTATTTTTTAAAAAATTTTGGTCAACAATATATTCCTGTAGAAAATTGTGTCAACATTTTATTCCTATAGAAAATGTTGTCAAAATTTAAAATCTTTAAACAAATCTTGTGAAAATTTTAATTTGATAGAAAATTTTGTCAAAATTTTATTATCAGAGCAATTTAGTGAAAAAATTATTTTTTTATCAAAATTTTTCTTTAGAAAGTTTTTTATTTTTTGTCAAATTTTTATTTCTATATAAAATTCAAATTCAACATTTTATTCCTACAGAAAATTGTGTAAATTTTGTATTAAATAGAAAATTTTGCCAAAATTTTATTTCTATAATTTTGTCAAAATTTTGTTCCTACAGAAAATCTTGTCAAAATTTTATTTCTATAAAAATGTTGTCAAAATTCAATTTCGACAGAAAAGTATGTAAAAATGTTCTCTCTGTAGAAAATTTTGTCAAAATTTTATTCCTATTGAAAATGTTTTTTATTCTTAGAATTTTGTGAACATTTTATTTCTATGGATAATTTTGTCAAAATTTTATTTCTATAGAAAATTTTGTCAAAATTTTATTCCTATGGAAAATTTTTGAAAAACTTATTCCATATAATTTTTGTCAAAATTTCATTTCTATAGAAAATTTTGTCAAAATTGAATTTCTATAGAAAATATTTTATTTCTACACAAAATCTTGTTAACATTTTATATCTATAGAAAAATTTTAACTAAATTTGGTGAAAATTTTATTCCCACAAAAATTTTGTTAAAATTTTATTCCTACAGAAAATTTTGTTAATTTTTTTTAAATAGAAAATTTTGGCAAAGTTTTATTTCTATAATTTTGTCAAAATTTTGTTCGTATAGAAAATTTTGTCAAACTTTTATTCGTATAGGAATTTTTCTCAAAATTTTATTTCTGAAGAAAATTTTGTCAATGTTTTATTCCTACAGAAAATTTTATGGAAATTTAAAACTTGTGAAAATTTTATTTTTTTTTTTTTTTTAATTTTTATGTTTATAGAAAATTTTATCAAAATTTATTTTTTTTTGTTGTGAAAATGTTATTGGTATAGAAAATTTTGTCAAAATTTTATTCTTATAGAAATTTTGTCAAAATTGTATTTCTGTAGAAATTTTGTCCAAATTTTATTCTTTTAGAAAATTTTATCAAAATATTATTCCTATAGAAAATTTTGTGAAAATTTTATATCTAGAGAAAATTTTGTGAAGATTGTATTTCAATAGAACAATTTTGTCAAAATTTTATTTCTATGGAAAATTTTGTCAACATTTTATTCCTATACGAGATTTTGTCAAAATTTTATTCCTATAGAAAAATTTGTCAAAATTTAATTTCGATAGAAAATTTTGCCAAAATTTTATTTCTATAGAAAATTTGTGAAGTACCTCTTAGGTGGATAGAAATATTTAGCAAAATCTACCAAAACATCAAGAATTCTACCAATCTACCAAGCAGTAAAAACTCTACCATTTTTGGTAGAATTCGACCAACTGTGGCAATCGTGCAGAAGATACCATTAGATTTCAAATATGGGCTCCATACCCCACCAAATAATGGTGTATAGACGCCCAAGAAGACATATTGACACTCAAATTGCAAATTTAAGGCAAATTGCGTTGCCTGATTAATAATATATGTATACATATTTCATATTGTAGAAAATAGATATTTCGAAGTGTTACGAACGGAAAATCATGTTAAACAATTTAACAGCTACTACTAATATTTTCCAAATGACCTGAAATCTAACATCACGATCAAAAAATACAATGTTCTGAATATAAAAATTTGAGAAATCTTCAAGTGAAGAAGGCGTTTTGCATGCAGTAACTGCCAACTGCCTATATGTCAACAAAGTTTCATCAAAATCGAACGCAATTTTTGCCCCTCGAGAACCGTTGATGTATTTTACATCATATTTTCTCGATGGGATATGAGATTACTATCACCTCTTTCTTTGTCCTATGGTGCAGGAGAATCAGAAATGGAAATCATGATGCATTTGCCGAAAAAGATGTACAAAGTATCTTGAAACTGTTACCCTAGTTGAAAAAAAAAACACTGAAATTCATTTCTCATGAATTCAGGCAAATGACCTGAAGACTGTCAACAAAATGCCAGCTGTGTAAAGAAACTTTGCATTGATTGACAATGAATTCATTCATGCAATTTTTTCAGTGGCATAGCAAAAAGAATAAAAAAATGAAAAAACAAATGATTTTTTTATGATTTTTCATGGAAACTTACCTGTGAATTCAGTCAACGTGGACAATGTTGTTATTCATGCTCCCTGTGAGAAACAATCTCCAAAAAGATTTCTTTTTACCTTTCTATGAGGGTGCTAGAATTTCCATGGTTCTAACCACAAAGGCTTGGAATGACTGGAAGAGACAGAAAAAGATTGTACAAAAAATTATTAAATTTTAGTCCACCGAAGACAATTGTTATTCATAGAAAAATTTAACAGATTTAAAGAGTTCACATGGGAAACAAATGAATGTGGGCACAGAGTCAATATGCATTGCGGAAGAGATTAAGCTAGTGCAAAATTTAAAAGAACAGTCGGGTTATTCGACGAAGTTTGTTTTTACCGTATCCAAAGGAGTTACAAACAAAATATAGACAATAATCTCCACTTCGGTGCAAACACTTGGATAATTATTCGAGTAAGGCATTTATTCATGCCAACTTAATTACCACGGAGAGATAAATAAACAGGTTCGTTTAAATACTTCAAGTACAAACAAATATATACGGCCGTAAGTTCGGTCAGGCCGAAGCTTATGTACCCTCCACTTTGGATTGCGTAGAAAGTTCTACGACAATCGAATTACTTGGATTGCAGTAACACTTGCCGATGGCAAGGTATCTTAATACTTCATAACACCGTCTTCTAAATTGCAAAGTAGTCCATACGTGGTATATATTAAACTAAACAAGTATATACGGCCGTAAGTTCGGCCAGGCCGAATCTTATGTACCCTCCACCATGGATTGCGTAGGAACTTCTACTAAAGGCTGTCATCCACAATCGAATTACTTGGGTTGCGATAACACTTGCCGATGGCAAGGTATCGTAAAACTTTTTAACACTGTCTTCTAAATTGTAAGTTAGCCCATACGGGGTATATATTAAACAAAAAAAAAGGCCGATTAAATACGTATATAATCTAGTTTGACAAAATTTTCTATAGAAATAAAATTTTGACAAAATTTTCTATAGAAATGAAACCTTGACAAAAATTTCTATAGAAATAAAATTTTGACAAAATTTTCTATAGAAATAAAAATTTGACAAAATTTTCTATAGAAATAAAAACTTGACAAAATTTTCTATAGAAATAAAATGTTGACAAAATTTTCTATGGAAGTAAAATGTTGACAAAATTTTCTATAGCAATACAATTTTGACAAAAATTTCTATAGAAATAAAATGTTGACAAAATTTTGTATAGAAATAAAATTTTGACAAAATTTTGTATAGAAATAAAATGTTGACAAAATTTTCTACAGAAATAAATTTTTTACAAAATTTTCTATAGAAATAAAATTTTGACAAACATTTCTATAGAAATAAACTTTTGACAAAACTTTCTATAGAAATGAAATTTTAACAAAACTTTCTATAGTAATAAAATTTGACAAAATTTTCTATGGAAATAAAGTTTTGGTAGATTACAAAATTTTCTATAGAAATAAAATTTTGACAAAATTTTCTATGGAAATAAAATTTTGACAAACATTTGTATAGAAATAAACTTTTGATCAAACTTTCTATAGAAATGAAATTTTGACAAAACTTTCTATAGTAATAAAATTTGACAAAATTTTCTATGGAAATAAAGTTTTGGTAGATTATTTTTGGCGATATGGACCAATTTTTGTGTAATAAGTCATCGGCTATATATAACTAAAGACCGATATGGACCAATTTTTACATGGCTGTTAGAGGCCATATATTGACAAAATGTACCAAATTTCAACCGTATCGGATGACTTTTGCTCCTCCAAGAGGTTCCGGACGTCAAATCTGGGGAAGGTTTTTATGGGAACTATATATAATTATGGACCGATATGGACCAATTTTTGCATGGTTATTAGAGGCCGTAAACTAACATCAGGTACCAAATTTCAACCGGATCGGATGAATTTTGCCCCACCAAGAGGCTCCGGAGGTCAAATCTGGGGATCGGTTTATATGGGGGCTATATATAATTATGGACCGATATGGACCAATTTTTGCATGGTAGTTAGAGGCCGTATACTAACATCAGGTACCAAATTGCAACCGGATCGGATGAATTTTGCCCCTCCAAAAGTCTCCGGAGGTCAAATCTGGGGATCGGTTTATATGGGGGCTATATATAATTATGGACCGATATGGACCAATTTTTGCACGGTTGTTAGAGACCATATACATACATCAGATACCAAATTTCAATCGGATCGGATGAATTTTGCCCCTCCAAGAGGCTCCGGAGGTCAAATCTGGGGATCGGTTTATATGGGGGCTATATATAATTATGGACCGATATGGACCAATTTTTGCGTGTTTGTTAGAGACCATATACTAACACCACGTTACAAATTTCAACCGGATCGGATGAATTTTGCTCCTCCAAGAGGCTCCGGAGATCAAATCTGAGGATCGGTTTATATGGGGGCTATATATAATTATGGACCGATATGGACCAATTTTTGCACGGTTGTTAGAGACCGTATACTAAGACCACGTACCAAATTTCAACCGGATCGGATGAATTTTGCTGCTCCGGGAGGCTCCCCAAGCCAAATTTGGGGATCGGTTTATATGGGGGCTATACGTAAACGTGGTCCGATATGGCCCATTTTCAATACCATCCGACCTACATCAATAACAACTACTTGTGCCAAGTTTCAAGTCGATAGCTTGTTTCGTTCGGAAGTTAGCGTGATTTCCACAGACGGACGGACAGCCGGACAGACGGACGGACGGACAGACGGACAGACGGACAGACGGACGGACATGCTTAGATCGACTCAGAATTTCACCACAACCCAGAATATATATACTTTATGGGGTCTTAGAGCAATATTTCGATGTGTTACAAACGGAATGACAAAGTTAATATACCCCCATCCTATGGTGGAGGGTATAAAAAGGCCGATTAAATACGTATGTAATTAAGTTTGACAAAATTTTCTATAGAAATAAAAGTTTGACAAAAGTTTCTATAGAAATAAAATGTTGACAAAATTTTCTATAGAAATACAATGTTGACTAAATTTTCCATAGAAATAAAATTTTGACAAAATTTTCTATAGAAATAAAATTTTGAAAACGTTTTCTATAGAAATAAAATTTTCCCAAAATTTCCTATAGAATCAATATTTGACATATATATAATTATGGACCGATATAGACCAATTCTTGCGTGTTGGTTAGAGACCACATACTAATACCACGTTCCAAATTTCAACCGGATCGGATGAATTTTGCTCCTCCAAGAGGCTCCGGAGGACAAATCTGGGGATCGATTTATATGGGGCTCTATATAATTATGGACCGATATGGATCAATTTTTGCATGGTTGTTAGAGACCATATACTAACACCACGTACCAACCGGTTCGGATGAATTTTGCTCCTCTAAGAGGCTCCGGAGGTCAAATCTGAGGATCGGTTTATATGGGGGCTATATATAATTATGGACCGATATGGACCCATTTTTGCATGGTTGTTAGAGACCATATACTAACACCACGTTACAAATTTCAACCGGATCGGATGAATTTTGCTCCTCCAAGAGGCTCCGGAGATCAAATCTGAGGATCGGTTTATATGGGGGCTATATATAATTATGGACCGATATGGACCAATTTTTGCACGGTTGTGAGAGACCATATACTAACACCACGTTCCAAATTTCAACCGGATCGGATGCATTTTGCTCCTCCAAGAGGCTCCGCAAGCCAAATCTGGGGATAGGTTTATATGGGGGCTATATATAATTATGGACCGATATGGACCGATTTTTGCATGGTTGTTAGATACCATATACTAGATTAGGTTAGGTTAGGTTCAAGTGGCAGCCCGATTAAGATTCAGGCTCACTTAGACTATTCAGTCCATTGTGATACCACATTAACTAAAAGTACCTATTACATATTGGCACTTCTAGTTTTAACCGCTGAACCTTCTCGATTATTTTCTTCTGTTGAACAAACCAGATTGTTCCAAAAACATTAGCAGACTGCTTAAGTTAACGGTTTCCAGGTCCGCCAGTAAACTGAATTTATATGCCCCTAAAATTTGCTTACGTCTCACACAAAATGCAGGAAACTCAAACAAGAGGTGTTTTATTGATTCCTTTTTCCTCCGCATCATGACAGCTCATACAATAGTCATTATACTTCGCACCAATAGTTTTTGCAAAATCGCCTATCAGACAGCGACCCGTTATAGCAGATATCAGGAGTGATATCTGGCGTCTCGAGAACACTAACATATCTAGTGTGCGGTTTAAGTGTAAATGGGGCCATATTTGCTTGGTGTCGTTACAACCCTTGCAATTCTCCCATCGAACATTTGCCCTCATGACAGCCTTCTCACGCAGTAAGAGCTTGCAGGTAGCCAGAGGCATACCAACAGATTCTAGTTCCCCTGGAATATGTAAGGTAGTTCCTAGCCTTGCTAGCTCATCTGCTTCGCCGTTCCCCGGTATGTTCCTATGGCCAGGCACCCATATTAGGTGAATATTGTGCTGCTCAGCCATCTCATTGAGAGATTTGCGGCAGTCGATGGTCGTTTTCGAGTTGAGGAACACAGAGTCCAAGGATTTTTATTGCAGGTTGACTATCTGAGTATATTAATGCCAATATTGCTTGGAGTATTACTTCTCAGCCAATTCACCACTTCTCTTATTACTACTATTTCAGCCTGAAAAACACTACTGTGATCAGGTAATCTTTTCGCTATTCAAAGTTCCAGATCTTTAGAATATACTCCGAAGCCCACTTGGCCATCCAATTTGGAGGCATCAGTTTAGAAATCTATATATCTTTTATTCCCCGGGGTCCGTGTACACCACACTGTTGGGAATTAGAGTCTCAAACTTATAGTCGAAAAGTGGTATCGCCAAAGTGTAATCCACTATGTTAGGCATATCTGGCATTATTTTGAGAACCGAACTGTAACCGTAACTTTTTTCCAGCCACAGCGATAGCTCGCGCAACCGCACAGCAGTTGTTGCAGCTTACTATTTGGCCAAAATGTCTAAAGGCAATAGATGCAGTATGACATTAAGGGAATTTGTTCCTGTCTTGCTGAATGCACCTGAGATACACAAGCACGCCATACGCTGAACTTTGTCTAAACTTGTTGGCTGGTGAAGTGCCGGCCACCAGACTACAACACCATATACCATATACTAACACCACGTACTAAATTTCAACCGGATCGTATGAATTTTGCTCCTCTTAGAGGCTCCGCAAGCCAAATCTGGCGATCGGTTTATATGGGGGCTATATATAATTATAGACCGATATGGACCAATTTCTGCATGGTTGCTAGCGACCATATACTAACACCACGTACCAAATTTCAGACGGATCGGATGAAATATGCTTCTGTTAGAGGCTCCGCAAGCCAAATCTGAGGGTCCGTTTATATGGGGGTTATACTTAAAAGTGGACCGATATGGCCCATTGCAATACCATCCGACCTAGATCAATAACAACTACTTGTGCCAAGTTTGAAGTCGATAGCTTGTTGCGTTCGGAAGTTAGCGTAATTTCAACAGACGGACGGACGGAAGGACGGACATGCTTAGATCGACTCAGAATTTCACCTCGACCCAGAATATATATACTTTATGGGGTCTTAGACCAATATTTCGATGTGTTACAAACGGAATGATAAAGTTAATATACCCCCATCCTATGGTGGAGGATATAAAAATGTAGAAGCCTTGAAATAACTTTCATAAAAAGATGATGGGAATATAAATATTTGCCATTCCATTTGTAACTCATCGAAATATCCATTTTAAACTATATAAATTATATCATGTTCTTGTGACAAAAGAAAATGTACTAGACTTAATAATTTTTTTTATCACTTGTTAAAGAAAATTTTGTAGTTTGAAGGAAGTTCGAGATGGGAGCATTTGTGGTAAAATTTACAAATTTGAAGAAATAATGTACGAATTTAGCAAATCTTTATGCTTCATTTGTGTATAATATTTTTCCGTTTTTTAATTCATTTGACTAACGTACGCAAAAATTATTAGAGTAATGTTCTCCAAACATAATATTCCCATTAACTAAATCGAAAATATGAATAAAAAGACTAAATGTAAATTTAGAGATTGACTTATGGTACTTCACATAGATGTAATTTATCCCCCCTTTTTATACCCTTCACCACTACTGTGGTACAGGGTATAATAAGTTTGTGCATTTGTATGTAACGCCAAGAAGGAGTAATTATAGACCAACCTTTTAGTATACTGATCGGCTTAGAATTAAATTCTGAGTCGATTTAGCGATGTCCGTCTGTCTGTCTGTCTGTCTGTCTGTCTGTCTGTCTGTCTGTCCGTCTGTCTGTCTGTCTGTTGATGTATTTTTGTGTGCAAAGTACAGCTCGCAGTTTTAGTCCGATTGTCCTAAAATTTGGTATAGGGTCCTGTTTCGGCTCGAAGACGATCCCTATTGATTTTGGAAAAAATCGGTTCAGATTTAGATATAGCTGCCATATATATTTTTCACCGATCTGGTCATAATTGGCGTGTATATCAACCGATCTTCCTCAAATTCCGTACATCCGAATATTTTATTGGTCTCGCAAAACTTGCAAAATATCAGCCAAATCGGTTCAGATTTAGATATAGCTCCCATATATAGCTTTCGCCCGATTTTCACTCATTTGCCCACAGAGGCCAATTTTTTGCTTCGATTTAGTTGAAATTTTGCATAGGGAGTAGAATTAGCATTGTAGCTATGCGTGCCAAATTTGGTTGAAATCGGTTCAGATTTGGATATATCTCCCATATATAGCTTTCGCCCGATTTACACTCATATGACCACAGAGGCTAATTTTTAACTCCAATTTAGTTGAAATTTTGCACAGGGAGTAGAATTAGCATTGTAGCTATGTGTGCCAAATTTGGTTGAAATCGGTTCAGATTTAGATATAGCTCCCATATATGTTTTTCTGATTTCGACAAAAATGGTCAAAATACCAACATTTTCCTTCTAAAATCGCCACTGCTTAGTCCAAAAGTTGTAAAAATTACTCTAATTTTCCTAAACTTCTAATACATATATGTCGAGCGATAAATCATAAATAAACTTTTGCGAAGTTTCCTTAAAATTGCTTCTGATTTAAATGTTTCGTCCGATTTTAGACTTTCCTTACTTGTTATTATTTCTATCGTTGCCAGATTTCAATAAAATTCATCCCCGAAGAAGTTGGAAATTACCAACGAAACGTCGGATAAAAATATAAAGTAAAGTCTTTTTATTTGCATATTTAGAGACCTTAAAAGCCCGATTTAGAATTAATATAAAAGTATCCAAAAATAAAATTCAATTGGTTTTAATGAAATAGTAAGTTCATTTTTTTGAGAGCATATTCTTGATCAGTACTATCGAATCAAATAAAGAATAAATGCATTTTCTAAATTTTATGATTTTTTTTCTTGGAAAATTTTCTTTCAGCTATTAAAAACTCATCCCATACTTACTTTATCTAACATAGATTCCATAAGGACTAAAATACCATTTGGAAGTCAATGTCTTGCGATTCCCATCTCTTTGTCTTTTTTGTCTAATAATACTATCGTTCTTAATTAGCATATTCTCGCCTTAAGGCATTCATAAGAAGGCTCAAAAATATCAATCTTCATTTACCATCACCATCATCAATAGAATTATTAGTAAACAATTGGAAAACTGATTTCCAAGGACCACCTACAGTTTCGAATGAAAACTTAATTAAAATTGGTGTTAATTGAAGTCATACACTAATGATTTTCAATTAATCACACTTACGAACAATATACAACATATTTGTGAACATGCACAGTCATGCTGAGTAAAGACAAAGAATTATCACTATCGTCATCATCGTCATGTTTCCTTCCTATATGGGGGTGTGAGTGTATCCCCCAAGATGATAGCAACATTGGAAATTTAAATCAAATAAAAAATTGTATTCAGACCACTACTGTGGTCAGGGGTATAAAAAGTTTGTGCATTTGTATGTAACGCCAAGAAGGAACAGTCTAAGACCCATCGTTTAGTACACGGATTGGCTTATAATTAAATCCTGAGGAGATTTTGCGATGTCCGTTTGTCTGTCCATCAGTCTGTCTGCCCATCAGTCTGTCTGTCCGTCTGCTGGAAATTTGTAAATTTGTGTGCAAAATAAAGTTCTTAAATTAAATCCGATCATCTTCAAATTTGGCATGGATTCTTTCTTCGGGTCAAAGACAATCACTATTGATGTTCGAAGAAATCGGTTCAGATTTAGATATAGCTACCAAATATATTTATAACCGATTTGATCATAATTGACGTGTTTATGAACCTATTTTCTTTAAATTTCGTGCATCTGTATGTTTTGCAAGTCCCGCAAATCATGCAAAATATCAGCTAACTCGGTTCAGATTTAGATATAGCTCCCATATGTATCTTTCATCCCTATATGCATTTATTTGGGCCCATAGCCCAAAATTTTATATTGATCTGCTTTAAATTTTATACAAGGAGTACAACTGATGGTATTATAAAGTATGACAAATAGGGTTGAAATCGGTTCAGATTTAGATATAACAGGTTGGCTGATAAGTTCCCGGTCTAACAAAGGAAAATACTTTGTTTTGTCAAAATTCGTTTTTATTATTCAACATAGTTCCATTCAAGAGCGATACAACGATTATAACGACCTTCCAATTTTTTGCTACCATTTTGGTAGTACTCCTTCGGTTTTGCCTCAAAATAAGCCTCAGTTTCGGCGATCACCTCTTCATTGCAGCCAAATTTTTTCCCTGCGAGCATCCTTTTGAGGTCTGAGAACAAGAAAAAGTCGCTGGGGGCCAGATCTGGAGAATACGGTGGGTGGGGAAGCAATTCGAAGCCCAATTCATGAATTTTTGCCATCGTTCTCAATGACTTGTGGCACGGTGCGTTGTCTTGGTGGAACAACACTTTTTTATACCCTCCACCATAGAATGGGGGGTATATTAACTTTGCCATTCCGTTTGTAACACATCGAAATAATGCTCTAAGACCCCATAAACTATATATATTCTGGGTCGTGGTGAAATTCTGAGTCGATCTGAGCATGTCCGTCCGTCCGTCTGTTGAAATCACGCTAACTTCCGAACGAAACAAGCTATCGACTTGAAACTTGGCACAAGTAGTTGTTATTGATGTAGGTCGGATGGTATTGAAAATGGGCCATATCGGTCCACTTTTACGTATAGCCCCCATATAAACGGACCCCCAAATTTGGCTTGCGAGGCCTCTGAGAGAAGCAAATTTCATCCGATCCGGCTGGAATTTGGTACATGGTGTAAGTATATGGTCTCTAACAACCATGCAAAAATTGGTTCACATCGGTCCATAATTATATATAGCCCCCATATAAACCGATCCCCCGATTTGGCTTGCGGAGCCTCTAAGAGAAGCAAATTTCATCCGATCCGGCTGAAATTTTGGTACATTATGTAAGTACATGGTCTCTAACACCCATGCAAAAATTGGTCCACGTCGGTCCATAATTATATATAGCCCCCATATAAACCGATCCCCCGATTTGGCTTATAGAGCCTCTAAGAGAAACAATTTTCATCCGATCCGGCTGAAATTTGGTATATGGTGTAAGTATATGGTCTCTAACAACCATGAAAAAACTGGTCCATATCGGTCCATAATTATATATAGCCCCCATATAAACCGATCACTAGATTTGACCTTCGGAGCCTCTTGGAAGACCAAAATTTATCTGATGCAGTTGAAATTTGGTACGTGATGTTAATATATGGCCTCAAACACCCATGCAAAAATTGGTCGATATCGGTCCATAATTATATATAGGCCCCATATGAACCGATCCCCAGATTTGACCTCCGGAGCACCTTGGAAGAGCAAAATTCTTCCCATTCGGTTGAAATTTGGTACGTGATGTTAGTATATGGTATCCAACAACCATGCAGGAATTGGTTCATATGAGTCCATAATTATATATAGCACCCATATAAACCTATCCCCAGATTTGATCTCCGGTGCCTTTTGGAGAAGCAAAATTCATCCGATCTGGTTGAAATTTTGTACGTGGTGGTAGTATATGATATTTAACAACCATGTCAAAAGTGGTCCATATCAGTCCATAATCACATGTAGCCCCATATATACCGATCCCGAGATTTGGTTTTGGAGCCTTTTGGAGGAGCAAATTTCAACCGAGTCAGTTGAAATTTGGTACATTGTGCTAGTATATGCCCGTTAACAACCATAAATAAATCGACCCCAACCACACAAAAATTGGTCCATATCAATAATTGTATATAGACCCCATATAAACGACCCCCATATTTCAATTCTGGCTCCCTACGTACCGTGCAAAAATCCATATCGATTCGTAATTATTTGTAGACTTACCTACACATACTTTTTTTGTCTAATGTATACCACGTATGGACTAACTCACAATTTAGAAAACGATTTAAGATACCACAACCCAAGTAATTCGATTGTGGATGACAGTCTTTCGTAGAAGTTTCTACGCAATCCATGGTGGAGGGTACATAAGATTCGGCCTGGGCGAACTTACAACCGTTTATACTTGTTCTTCTTCATATGGGACCGTTTTGCCGCGATTTCGACCTTCAAACGCTCCAATAACGCCATATAATAGTCACTGTTGATCGTTTTTCCTTCTCAAGATAATCGATAAAAATTATTCCATGCGCATCCTAAACAACAGAGCCCATTACTTTACCAGCGGACTTTTGAGTCTTTCCACGCTTCGGAGACGGTTCACCGGTCGCTGTCCACTCAGCCGACTGTCGATTGGACTCAAGAGTGTAGTGATGGAGCCATGTTTCATCCATTGTCACATATCGACGGAAAAACTCGGGTGTATTACGAGTTAACAGCTGCAAACACTGCTCAGAATCATCAACAACATGTTGCTGTTTTTGGACAAATGTGAGCTCGCGCGGCACCCATTTTGCACAGAGTTTCCGCATATCCAAATATTGATGAATGATATGACCAACACGTTCCTTTGATATCTTTAAGGCCTCTGCTATCTCGATCAACTTCATTTTACGGTCATTCAAAATCATTTTGTGGATTTTTGTAATGTTTTCGTCGGTAACCACCTCTTTCGGGCGTCCACTGCGTTTACCGTCCTCCGTGCTCATTTCACCACGCTTGAATTTTGCCTACCAATCAATTATTGTGCATTTCCCTGGGGCAGAGTCCGAAAACTCATTATCAAGCCAAGTTTTTGCTTCCACCGTATTTTTGGCTCCATGAAATAAGCCCCCAAGAAAAAAGGCCCCAAACTGGAAATGAAATAATGCCCCAAATTTTGGTGATTTAGTTCATAAGGAAATAAAGCCTCATTTCGAATATGCAATAAAACCCCACAACAATGAAATAAAGCCCAAAATTTTATGAAATTGGGCCCCATAGGGACTTATTTCATTTTATAAAGTAATATTTATTGCTGTTATAGAGAAAAAAATAAATTTAGTCATGAATTTAATAAATATTTCAATATAATATTATATTTTGTATAAATAAAAAAATTCTCTATGAAAAATCCAATTTAGTAATTGTATGAGAGTAATAAGTTTCAAGTAAAACCTTCCATGGTATCTTCAACGGGTTGGCGGCAGCAAGGACACTTGTAATTGTTTAAAGCTTTTGATAATGCATCCGCCATTTCACTCCGAACAAATTTTCATATGTCTACAAGGTAGCATAACAATGTTTGAAGGTTTGTTGGCGCAGATCACGCAATCGCTGTCGTTTAAAGTGCTAGAAGTCACTTCTTGGTTGTCGTCTTCCGAGTTTTCACAATCGGAATACTCTTCTTCCTCGAATATATTTTCCTCTGGTATCAATTTTACGCATATTTTGTTAGGTTCATACACCATTCGGGAAAGAAAATCGTTAACAGATATATCCCCATTTTCCAAAAGCCGGATTGCTTTCTCAATTTTGGAAGACTTATCAGCATCCTGTCTCTTCTTTCGTTTGCACAACGAGTCACCGCTTTCAGAGAGCATTGAAAAATGGCGGCTTTTGAAAAATTCCTCATTACGAATTATGGCAACAAACTTAAAAAAAATTTTATTAAACCAGGGGGGAGTAAGGGAAGAGCCATTAGTTTATGATAAGCTGCAGACGCTTCTTTCGAAGATCGTATATACTTAACTAAAGCCTTTCTGCTTCTCATGTTACGCTTGGCAAAAATGGAACCTAAATGAACAGTTTTGTTAGCACTCGAATAAATGATGTTGTTTATTTTTATTTGTATTGCATTAGTTATGTTCACTTTTTAAATTTAACCGAAAATTATAATACATGAGCGGAATTGCGGAATTTTTATGATTTTGTTCAAATGTAAAGGTTTCACAAAATTGCGAAGTAAAATAACATTTTGGTAGAGGTTTTAAAAGAATTACGAAAAAATAGATTGTGCTCGAGTGGAAAGGTTGAAAAAAATTCGCGCGAATTTTTTTCAACCTTTCCACTCAAGCACAATCTATTTTTTCGTAATTCTTTTAAAACCTCTACCAAATTGTTATTTTACTTCGCAATTTTTTTATGTGCTGTAGTTTCGATTATATTAAATTCAAATTAAACAAAAATTTAGATTGTGCTCGAATGTAAAGACTTCAAAAAATCCACACGAGTTTCGTTTTTACATTTGAGAACAATCTAAATCTTTTTTTAATTCTTCTCACATTTAGAATATAAAAACAAAATATTTCATACGTACCAGCAACCAACATTTTGTGCTTTCACGGACACAGTTTCCATCGGACGTTACATTAATTCTAGATTTACACTCTTTTTGTCTACACTCATATTTAGTTACACCCTTGTAAAATGATTTCTTGCGATAACTCATTTTTTCCTAAAATACGTAAAGGAGTTCACTTCCATTCCTTTTCGCGGGAATATTTCGTAATTCATATTGAGTATTTGTTTACTACACGACATTTAGAATGAAACTGAATAGTCAATCAATGTTTACAATGAATTGCAAGCATTCATTTAAATACACGGTAGTTGTAACGATACTAGTCTACGCATTTAGTAAAGTTGTTAGTTTTAACAAAATGAAATAATGCCCCACAAAGAAATCGTTGGGGGTTTCCTTCATCAATGAATTACGGTGTTTTTTCATAATGAAACAACACCCAAACATAATAATGAAACAACACCCCAAAAAAACGAAACAATACCCCAAATTACGTTGTTTTTGTTTTCAGTATAAAGGTTTGGGGCTTTGTTTCATTTCCGTTTTGGGGCCTTATTTCTTGGGGCTTATTTCATGGAGCCCGTATTTTTCCCTTCAGCAAACAGTATTTTATCAAAACACGAAATTCCTTTTTTCTCCATTTTTTCACAATAACAAAAGTTGCTTCACAAAAGACGCTCTATCTCACAAACTAATTGACTAACAGACGTCAAAATTTGACACGAATCATTTGAAGGTTGGTGCTATATAAAAATTATATGCATTTAATAGTGGCGACGCCATCTATGTGTCAGACCGGGGACTTATCAGCCAACCTGTAGCTGCCATATGTATCTTACCCCCGATATAAATTCTTATAACCACCGGATGCCAATGTTTCACTCACGATTTAAATGAAATTCTGCACTGAGAGTAGAATTGACATACTAGCCATATGGGCCAAATTTGGGTAAAATCGTTTAATGTTTAGATGTAACTGCCATATATGTATATGTATGCCTGATTTGGGGAAACCCTATTGATTTTGGAAGAAATCGGTTCAGATTTAGATATAGCTCCCATATATATATTTTACCCGATATGGGCTTAAAAAGGGTGATAGGTCAAAATTTGGTCAAGGGAAAACGCGTGTAAATCGGTGAAATCGTTTATTTAAAAAATCAAATTAAATTTCTTTTTCATGTTCAATTAGTATAAAATTCAGGAAAAATATTCAGTTAGGCTTTCGCTTTTCCAAATCCGAATTGCCGGGCCTCACGCTTGACACCTGCCATCAGATTTTGTACAGCCACCTTGTCCACTTTCTTTGCCGCAGAAAGCCAGTTTGCCTTGAACTGCTGCTCGTCCTTAGCAGTTTTTTTTTGTCTTCTTTAGGTTCCGCTTGACAATAGCCCAGTATTTCTCAATTGGGCGGAGCTCTGGCGTGTTTGGAGGGTTCTTGTCGTAGGGAACCACCAGCACGTTGTTGGCGGCGTATCACTCCATGGCCTTTTTACCGTAATGGCAAGATGCCAAATCCGGCCAAAACAGTACGGAACAACCGTGTTTCTTCAGGAAAAGCAGCAGACGTTTATTCAAACACTCTTTCACGTAAATTTCTTGGTTGACAGTCCCGGAAGCTATGCAAATGCTGCTTTTCAAGCCACAGGTACAGATGGCTTGCCAAACCAAATATTTCATTGCGAACTTTGACAGTTTTATGTGCTTGAAAATATCTGCTACCTTTCCCTTTCCTTTTGCCGTATAAAACTCCTGTCCCGGAAGCTGCTTGTAGTCGGCTTTGACGTAGGTTTCGTCATCCATTACCACGCAGTCAAACTTCGTCAGTATCGTCGTGTACAGCCTCCGGGATCGCGCTTTGGCCGTCGTATTTTGTTTATCATCGCGATTTGGAGTCACTACCTTCTTGTAAGTCGATAGTCCGGCTCGTTTTTTGGCTCGATGCACGGTTGTAGACGATACACCCAGCTTATTTGCGGCATCTCCGAGAGAGAGGTTAGGGTTTCGCTTGAACTACCGGCAACTCTCTTTGTCGTCTCAGCGGCTTCCGGTTTTCGATTTCCCCCCGATCCAGACTTCCTGGATGTCGACAAACGTTCCCCAAACACTTTAATTACATTTGTAACGGTTGATTTGGCAACTTTTAGCGATTTTGCCAGCTTTGCGTGCGAGTAGCTCGGATTTTCGCGATGCGCGAGCAAAATTTTGATACGCTGCTCTTCTTGCTTGGACGGCATTTTGACAACTGAAAAGTGAATTCCAAAATCAAAATAGGAGCAACATTCTACACACACACCTTCAAAATGAGGGGTGTTCAGGGTTTTTAAATACAAAATCGAAAGAAATACGTCAAGTTTATATTGACCAAATTTTGACCGTATCACCCTTTAGTATACCTCGCTATCGGTAACTGTTACCACAACCCAAGTAATTCGGTTGTGGGTGACAGTCTTTAGTAGAACATTCTACGCAATCCATGGTGGAGAATACATAAGATTCGGCCTGGCCGAACTTACGGCGGTATATACTTTTAAATTTTTAATATTTTTTTCAATAGTATTAAAACCAAGTTGAGTTTAGTAGTGATTAGCCATTGTCTTTGGAGGAAAAAAATTAAATATTTCTTTTCCTTTTTCTTTTTCTTCCAGTCATTCCAAACCTTTGCTATTAGAACCATGGACATTGCAGCATTCTCATGCGAAAATACAAAAAACAAATATTTATGGTAGATTTTCTCACACAGGGTCCATGAATAACAACATTGTTCAGGTAAGTTTTCATGGAAAATAAAAAAAAAAAAAAAAAAACAAAAACAAGTAGGTACTGCCGTAAGTTCGGCCAGGTCGAATCTTATGTACCCTCCACCATAGATTGCATAGAAACTTTTACGACAGACTGTCATCCACAATCGAATTACTTGGGTTGCGGTAACACTTGCCGATGGCAAGATATCTTAAAACTTCTTAACACCTCCTTCTCAATTGTAAGTTAGTCCACACGGGGTATATATTAATCAAAACAAGTATATACAGCAGTAAGTTCGGACGGGCCGAATCTTAAATACCCACCACCATGAACCAAATATTAGGGTTTCCTTTGAAATTTCATGAGGGTTTGAGGACTTGAGGATAGATAAATTTAAAGATTTCACCTATGAGGACTATATCATATTCTGGATTTATAAGAACCATTTTTGTTTGAGTTTTAGAGGAATCATTAACATCTCTTGTAAGTGTGCAAGAAAATTATAAAATAACGTCTTGATTTTAAATCTGAAATCTGTAGATTTTCACCCGAGAAGTAAAATCTGGAAATTTTACATTGAGCTTCAAGCAATTTTCATGATCAGTGCGCCTTCTATACCCTCAAGAAGTGAAGTAGGTCTATATGGAGGCATTACCTAATGGACCGATAAAAACTTAATCGGATACACGTTTTTGTGAGCCTAAAACACCAGAATATTTACAATTTCAGGCAAATCAAACTACGGTTTCTAGAAACCCAAGGAGTTAAATCGGGAGATCGTTCTTATGGGGGCTATATTAAAATATGGACCGATACTCACCGTTTCGGCACACCTATTTACGGCCCGAAAATACCTCTAGATTTCCAATTTCAGGTAAATTGGATAAAAATGTCGGATTCTAGAAGCCCATGAAGTAAAATCGGGCAATCGGTCTATATGGGGGCTATACCAAAATATGGTCCGATACTTACCATTTTCGGCACACCTTTTCATGGTCCTAAAATACCTCTAGATTTCCAATTTCAGGCAAATTGGATAAAAACTACGGTTTCTATAAGCCCAAGACCCCAAATCGGGAGGTCGCTTTATATGGGGGCCGTACCAAAACATAGACCGATGCTCACCATTTTGGCACACCTCTTTACGGTTCTAAAGTACCTCTCGATTTCCAATTTCAGAAAAATTGGATAAAAACTGCGGTTTCTATGAGCCCAAGAAGTAAAATTGGGGGATCGATCTATATGGGGGCTATACCAAAAAATGGACCAATACTCACCATTTTTGGCACACCACTTTATGGTCATAAAATACCTCCAGATTTCAAATTTCAGGCAAATGGGATAAAAACTACGATTTCTATAAGTCCAAGACCCCAAATCGGGAGGTAGGTTTATATGGGGACTATATCAAAACCTGGACCGATATAGCCCATCTTCGAACTTGACCTGTCTCCAGACAAAACATGACAGACAGACAGCCAGCCAGACAGACTGACAGATGGATATCGTTATATCGTCTTAGAATTTCTCCCTGACCAAGAATATATATATTTTGTATAGTCGGAAATCGATATTTCGATGTGTTACAAACGGAATGACAAACTTATTATACCCCCGTCACCACTCTATGGTGGTGGGTATAAAAAAGGCCGATTAAATACGTATATAATTCTGTTTGACAAAATTTTCTATAGAAATAAAATCTTGACAAAAATTTTCTATAGAAATAAAATTTTGACAAAATTTTCCATAGAAATAAAATTTTGACAAAATTTTCCATAGAAATAAAATCTTGACATAATTTTCTATAGCAATAAAATTTTGGCAAAATTTTGTATGGTAATAACATTTTGACAAAATTTTCTATAGAAATAAAATTTTGTTGAATATTTTTGAGGATTTTCTATATATAACTATAGACCGATATGGACCAATTTTGGCATGGTTGTTAGCGGTTATATACTAGCGCAATTTACCAAATTTCACCACGTACCAAATTTCAACCGAATCGGATGAATTTTGCTCCTCCAAGAAGTTCCGGAGGTCAAATCTGGGGATCGATTTATATGGGGGCTATACATAAATATGGACCGATATGGACCAATTTTTGCATGGTTGTTAGATACCATATACTAACACCATGTACGAAATTTCAACCGAATAGGATGAATTTTGCTTCTCTTAGAGGCTTCGCAAACTAAATCTGGGGATCGGTTTATATATGTAATTATGAACCGATATGGACCAATTTTTGCGTGGTTGTTACTAACACCATATACCAAATTTCAAGCGGATCGGATGAATTTTACTCCTCCAAGAGGCTCTGCAAGCCAAATCTGGGGATCGTTTTATATGGGGGCTATACTAACACCATGTACCAAATTTCAACCGAATAGGATGAATTTTGCTTCTCTTAGAGGCTTCGCAAACCAAATCTGGGGATCGGTTTATATGGGGGCTATATATAGTTGTGGACCGATGTGGACCAATTTTTGGATGGTTGTTAGAGACCATATACTAACACCACGTACCAAATTTCAGCCGGAACGGATGAAAGGTACTTCTCTTAGAGGCTCCGCAAGCCAAATCTGGGGATCGGTTTATATGGGGGCAATATATAATTATGGACCGATGTGGATCAATTTTTGCATGGATCAATTTTTGCATTAAATCTGATTGGATGAATTTTGCTCCTCCAAGAGGCTCCGTAAGCCAAATCTCAGTGTCGGTTTATATGGGGGCTATACGTAAGAGTGGACCGATATGGCCCATTTGCAATACCATCCGACCTCAATAACAACTAATTGTGCCAAGCTTCAAATTGATAGCTTGTTTCGTTCGGAAGTTAGCGTGATTTCAACAGACGGACGGACGGACACGCTCAAATCGACAGAATATATATACTTTATGGGGTCTTAGAGCAATATTTCGATGTGTTACAAACGGAATGACGACGTTAATATACCTCCCATCCTATGGTGGAGGGTATAAAAAAATATTTTTGGAGATTTTCTCTCACAGGACCATGAATGACAACGTTGTTCTGGTAAGTTTTCATGGAAAATTAAAAAAAAATGTCATTCGTTTTTTTTTGTGCTTTCATATAGCAAGTGAAGTAAATTCATGTCTGAATTCATTGTCAATCAATGCAAAGTTTCTTTGCCCAGTTGGCAGTTTGCTGACAGGCTTCAGGTCATTTGTCTGAAATCATGAGAAATGATTTCATTCTTCTAGCGAAACAGTTCTACGACATTTTGTACATTATTTGCAGCAAATGCATCATGAATTCCATTTTTATACCCTCCATATGAGTTGAAATACGTCAACTGCACTCCAGGGGGAAAAATGTTGTCCGATTTTAATGAAACTTTGTTGGCACATTCTTCTTCGTCACATGGGAGTTTATCATGTTTTTATATTTAAGCCTTTGTAACTTTTGATCTTGGTGTCAAATTTTCAAGTCATATACATCTTCGTAAAAGAAAACTATTAGTTGCTGTTAAAATTGTTTAACATGATTTTACATGGAGTTGTCGACAAACCCACTACTTTTATACCCACCACCATTCCGTTTGTAGCTCATCGAAATATCCATATCATACTTTATAAAGTACAGTGAAACCTCTGAAATGTGGGACCCCTGGTCGCCTAAAGTTTGTCGACCTTTGAGAGGTGTCCAGGTTTGAGAGACTAATTTTAATGTGTTAATATAGCAAAGGCTCCCAGACAACTGTCCATGTTTGGGAGGCGTCCGGTTTTCAGAGTGTCCAAGTTTGAGAGGTTTCACTGTATTTGTATTGTAGATCAGACAGCGCACTTCTTAGATCCACAAATGATTCCATAAGTCCAGAGAATGGTGTGCCGAATATGGCATGCCTCATTTCATGTTTTTTTATATAGTCTCCACATAGACTGATCTGCCGATTTGAATTCTTGGGCCTCTAGCAATTTTGATCCGATTTGTCCAAAATAATGAAAATCTAGAGGTACTTTATATCCTCAAATAGGTGTTCCGAATAAGGTATGTATTGGTCCAAGGTTTTGGACCGATACACACCCACCACCATAAGGGTGGTAGGTGGTGGGTATAAAAGGACTCGAGCTGGCCAAACTTACGGAATTTGGAAAATTAAGGACACTTAGCAAATCAGTCTCCTATCACTTTTCACTAATGCTGGTGTCATTTTGCAGTGTATCAAAGTGGTTTCACCGCAATATGGAACACCGTTCGAACTCGGCTATTAAAAGGAGGTACCTTGTCATTGAGGCAAACATAGAATCGGGCGGCAATAAATGATAAGAGAGATGTTCATCACAGAATAGGACAGAATAGTCTAAGTACGAGTAAAACTAAAATATTGCGCTGCCACTACATCAAACCTAGGTTAGGTTAGGTTAGGTTATGTGGCAGCCCGATGTATCAGGCTCACTTAGACTATTCAGTCCATTGTGACACCACAGTGGTGAACTTCTCTCTTATCACTGAGTGCTGCCCGATTCCATGTTAAGCTCAATGACAAGGGACCTCCTTTTTATAGCCGAGTCCGAACGGCGTTCCACATTGCAGTGAATCCACTTAGAGAAGCTTTGAAACCCTCAGAAATGTCACCAGCATTACTGAGGTGGGATAATCCACCGCTGAAAAACTTTTTGGTGTTCGGTCGTAGCAGGAATCGAACCCACGACCTTGTGTATGCAAGGCGGGCATGCTAACCATTGCACCACGGTGGCTCCCAAATCAAACCTAACCATGAGTGATTTATATACATTTTAACCAATTTCGATTCTGGGTTGATAAAATTGATTTTACACAATTTTTTGCTTTTTTGATACATTTCGACTGCCAAAAGCACCGTGGCATGACCGTGGGCCATTTGGTAATTTTCCATCACAATTATGGGGAAAAAACGCAATATTACACATACAGTTAACTACGTACGTGGGAATGTGACTACACCCAAATCGACTTCGAAACCTAATATTTCTTAAAGGAAATATTCACAAAATAGATCATTTAGATGTTTCATTTAGATGAACCATAAAATGGGTCTGGAAGATGGATTTGTGTTTGTCCAAGATAACGACCCCATACATATGCCCCATATATAACGCCACAAAAGTACTACCTCACCCTCAGCAGAGCCCGGACATGAATCTAATTGAATACCTGCGGAGAAATATGAAAACAAAACTGAAGAACTTTAACATTTTTAGGAAAGAAACTCAAAAACATCCTTATGGATATATGGAGCTCAATTCACGTAGATTTGACGAAAACCCTTACCCACTTAATGTCAAAGAGGCTACAGGCAGTAGAAGAAGCTAAGGGCTACCATACAAAATATTGAAAATTTGTAATATTTAGTATTTAACCCTTTCCGACCTATAGCCGATCCACGTGATAGATTTTCCCAAATTTTTGAATTCTGTTATTTATGTGTACATAGAACATTTTAAATTAATAAGTTTGTTCAGTTTGATCCTGTATCCTGTTTTTTCAGGATACGCAAATTTCGGTAAAAGTCCGGACGTAAAAATATCAAAAAACACAAAATAATCAAGAAGTTACTGTTTGCATACAATATTTAATATGTTTTCTTATTGAAAACACTTGTTTGATGAAATATTCCACAACTTAAATAATATTAATTTATTTTCAAACTTACATCTTCCACTAATTTTTACAAATGCGCAAAGTACACTGCTGAAACTACAAAATTAATATAAACAAGTAAGGAAAGTCTAAAATCGGGCGGGGCCGACTATATTATACCCTGCACCACTTTGTATATCTAAATTTTCGATACCATATCACATCCGTCAAATGTGTTGGGGGCTATATATAAAGGTTTGTCCCAAATACATACATTTAAATATCACTCGATTTGGACAGAATTTGATAGACTTCTACAAATCTATAGACTCAAAATTTAAGTCGGCTAATGCACTAGGGTGGAACACAATATTAGTAAAAAAATATGTGAACCATTTAAATCAGAATCAATTTTAAGGAAACTTCGCAAAAGTTTATTTATGATTTATCGCTCGACATATATGTATTAGAAGTTTAGGAAAATTAGAGTATTTTTTACAACTTTTGGACTAAGCAGTGGAGATTTTACAAGGAAAATGTTGGTATTTTGACCATTTTTGTCGAAATCAGAAAAACATATATATGGGAGCTATATCTAAATCTGAACCGATTTCAACCAAATTTGGCACACATAGCTACAATGCTAATTCTACTCCCTGTGCAAAATTTCAACTAAATCGGAGTTAAAAATTAGCCTCTGTGGTCATATGAGTGTAAATCGGGCGAAAGCTATATATGGGAGATATATCCAAATCTGAACCGATTTCAACCAAATTTGGCACGCATGGCTACAATGCTAATTCTACTCTCTGTGCAAAATTTCAACTAAATCGGAGCAAAAAATTGGCCTCTGTGGGCAAATGAGTGTAAATCGGGCGAAAGCTATATATGGGAGGTATATCCAAATCTGAACCGATTTCAACCAAATTTGGCACGCATAGCTACAATGCTAATTCTACTCCCTATGCAAAATTTCAACTAAATCGGAGCAAAAATTGGCCTCTGTGGGCAAATGAGTGAAAATCGGGCGAAAGCTATATATGGGAGCTATATCTAAATCTGGACCGATTTGGCTGATATTTTACAAGTTTTGCGAGACCAATAAAATATTCGGATGTACGGAATTTGAGGAAGATCGGTTGATATATACGCCAATTATGACCAGATCGGTGAAAAATATATATGACAGCTATATCTAAATCTGAACCGATTTTTTCCAAAATCAATAGGGATTGTCTTTGAGCCGAAACAGGACCCTATACCAAATTTTAGGACAATCGGACTAAAACTGCGAGCTGTACTTTGCACACAAAAATACATCAACAGACAGACGGACAGACAGACAGACAGACAGACGGACATCGCTAAATCGACTCAGAATTTAATTCTAAGCCGATCCGTATACTAAAAGCTTGGTCTATGATTACTCCTTCTTGGCGTTACATACAAATGCACAAACTTATTATACCCTGTACCACAGTAGTGGTGAAGGGTATAAAAACAAATATTTATAACGGTTCTTCACATTCTTAGACAAAGAGAGAGCATACACAATTATTTTTTTGCCGCTCTTATCGCAGTACGTCATATATTAAAGAAATTATAGAGACTTAAACTTACCCGCACAATTGTGCGTACACGGTCGGAAAGGGTTAAACCAATATTTTTATACCCTCCACCATAGGATGGGGGTATATTAACTTTGTCATTCCGTTTGTAACACATCGAAATATTGCTCTAAGACCCCATAAAGTATATATATTCTGGATCGTGGTGAAATTCTGAGTCGATCTAAGCATGTCCGTCCGTCTGTCCGTCTGTCCGTCTGTCCGGCTGTCCGTCCGTCTGTGGAAATCACGCTAACTTCCGAACGAAACTAGCTATCGACTTGAAACTTGGCACAAGTAGTTGTTATTGATGTAGGTCGGATGGTATTGAAAATGGGCCATATCGGCCCACGTTTACGTATAGCCCCCATATAAACCGATCCAGCAAAATTCATCCGATCCGGTTGAAATTTGGTACGTGGTCTAAGTATACGGTCTCTAACAACCATGCCAAAATTGGTCCATATCGGTCCATAATTATATATAGCCCCCATATAAACCGATCCCCAGATTTGACCTCCGGAGCCTCTTGGAGGGGCAAAATTCATCCGATCCGGTTGAAATTTGGTACCTGATGTTAGTATACGGTCTCTAACAACCGTGCAAAAATTGGTCCATATCGGTCCATAAATATATATAGCTCCCATATAAACCGATCCCCAGATTTGACCTCCGGAGCCTCTTGGAGGAGCAAACTTCATCCTACCCGATTGAAATTTGGTACGTGGTGTTAGTATATGGTCTCTAACAACCATGCAAAAACTGGTCCATATCGGTCCATAATTATATATAGCTCCCATATAAACCGATCCCCAGATTTGACCTCCGGAGCCTCTTGGAGGGGTAAAATTCATCCGATCCGTTTGAAATTGGGTACCTGATGTTAGTATACGGTATCTAACAAGCATGCAAAAATTGGTCCAAATCGGTCCATAATTATATATATATAGATTTGACCTCCGGAGCCTCTTGGAGGAGCAAAAGTCATCCGATGCGGTTGAAATTTGGTACATTTCGTTAGTATATGGCCTCTAACAGCCATGTAAAAATTGTCAAATTTTATTACTATAGAAAGTTTTGTCAAAATTTCATTTCTATAGAAAGTTTTGTAAAAAGTTTACTTCTATAGCAATGTTTGTCAACATTTTATTTCCATAGAAAATTTTGTCAAAATTTTATTTCTATAGAAAATTTTTTAAAAAATTTATTTCTGTAGAAAATTTTGTCAACATTTTATTTCTATAGACAATTTTGTCAACATTTTATTTCTATAGAACATTTTGTCAACATTTTATTTCTATAGAAAATTTTGTCAACATTTTATTTTTATAGAAAATTAGAAATTTTGATTTTATTCGATCTTTCTTTTTTCCAATAGAAAATAATTAATCAAGCTTGAGATCGTTTTTTGTATGTATTGGTTTCTTTATTTTTCAATATTTCGCAATTACATTGAATTGCTTCATCAGGAGTCGATCTATAATAAAAGTGGTTTGATAATTTTTAATCATGACATGTAAAATTCTTTCTCATTATTTGCGATTTGAAAAACAATTTTGAGAAAGAATTTTACATGTCATGATTAAAAATTATCAAACCACTTTTATTATAGATCGACTCCTGATGAAGCAATTCAATGTAATTGCGAAATATTGAAAAATAAAGAAACCAATACATACAAAAAACGATCTCAAGCTTGATTAATTATTTTCTATTTTATAGAAAATTTTGTCAAAATTTTATTGCTATAGAAAATTTTGTCAAAATTTTACTTCCATAGAAGATTTTGTCAACATTTTATTTCTATAGAAAATTTTGTCAAGTTTTTCTTTCTATAGAAAATGTTGTCAAAATTTTATTTCTATAGAAAATTTTGTCAAACTGAATTATATACGTATTTAATAGGCCTTTTTTTTTGTTTAATATATACCCCTTATGGACTAACTTACAATTTAGAAGACAGTGTTAAAAAGTTTTACGATACCTTGCCATCGGCAAGTGTTATCGCAACCCAAGTAATTCGATTGTGGATGACAGCCTTTAGTAGAAGTTCCTACGCAATCCATGGTGGAGGGTACATAAGATTCGGCCTGGCCGATCTTACGGCTGTATTTTTAGACTTAACTATACATAACTTTTTTGTATAATATATACCACGTATGGACTAACTCACAATTTAGAAAAGATGTTAAGAAGTTTTAAGATACCACAACCCAAGTATTTCGATTGTGGATGACAGCCTTTCGTAGAATTTTCTACGCAATCCATGGTGGAGGGTACATAAGATTTGGCCTGGTCGAACTTATGGCCGTATATACTTGTTTTACTTATTTTTAGTGTACAAGTTTTTTTTTTTTGGCTAAGTGAAATTGAATCTTTTTTGTTTGTGTTATTTATTTCCCTAAACAGAAACAAATCGGAACTAATTATCTTTCCCGGATCTCAAGCTTTAATTAAGGTATAATACATATATACACGCAAAAAATAATTCTTTCCTCCCAAACGAAATTTTAGACAAACAAAGTTCGTTTCTCATTTGTTTTTCGTTGAAAGGAAGTGTATTTGGAAGAAAAGTATATACTTTTTGTGATAAAAGTTTATTCTTTTCCAGGATGTAAAACCAATTTCTTAAAGACTAACCCAAAAAAAATTTTTTCTGGCTAATTGCATTTTCCCTCACATCTTTCTCACTTCCACGAAGTTTTTTAGTTCTTAGCACCTTTTTCTATAACACAAACAATGTAGAAGAAATTATACGATTTTATAAATTTTTAAAATTTTTATTTACCTTTCGCCTGGACGGAGAATCGAACCGCGGGCCATTCAATTTGAAAGCCAACACACTATCTACTGAGCCATGTTTATATAGAATAGCTTGCGGCGCCCACGAGCCGATTAAACAAAGTTTATTTAACAGAAAAATACATTTAGTTGGGCACCGTGGAGCAGTGATTGCTACGTCCGACTTGCATGCGAAGGGTCGTGGGTTCGATCCCTGCTTCGATAATTTTTTTTTACATATATTCCAGATATGGTCGGAAGATTCCGAAAAAATGTTCAACATTACATTCTACTATATTAAATTTTTACTATGAACTGTAAAATGTGTCTTATTAAAGATCTAAATTTAAAAACGAACAGTGTTTGATATAAACGAAATGGACTGTGTTGTTGGTTCAAAAATAACTTTTTTTATTGAAAAAATAAAAATTTTGTAACAAACGAATTTTTTTTGGTGATAAAAGTGTATACGTTTCGAAGCAATTCAAAAGACTCTAACAAAAGAAAAACGTTTCCGGTACACATTTTCCAAACGTTTTTTTCTTTGCGTGTACGTATATCGTATTTACCTCATATTTTTCATGTCAATTCACAATTTATTTCAATTTGATGGGTGATTTTTTTTTTTGCTGACTGTATATCTAAACAAAGAAAATTTCATTAAAATATTTTCTACCAGTGCATGCCTAAGATGAAACATAATATGTTTCAACAATACCAACAATATTTTGTTTGGACCAATCCTACAGATTTTGCAAAGAGGTACTTCTTCATAAATTTTGTATTGAAATAAACTTTTGACTTTTAAACTTTTTCTATAGAAAAAAATCTTTGAGAAAATTTTCTATGAAAAAAAAAATGTCAAAATTTTCTATAGATTGTGACAAAATCTTCTATGGGAATAAAATTTTCACAAAATTTTCCGTAGAAATAAAAATTTGACAAAAAATTAAGTAGAAATAAAATTTTGACAAAATTTTTTATAGAATTAAAATTTTGACAAGATTTTGTATAGAAATAAATTGTTGCAAAAAATTTTCTAAAAGAATAAAATTTTTACAATATTTTCTGTGGAGATAAAATTTTCACAAAAATATTCAAAAAAAATTTTTTTTATAGGAACACAATTTTTACAAAATGTTCTACAGAAATACAATTTTGACAAAATTTTCTATGGAAAGAAAATTTTGACAACATTTTCTAAGGAAATAAAATTTTGACAAAATTTTCTATACAAATAAAATTTTCCAAAAACTTAGCTATAGAAATAAAATGATGACAAAATTTTCTATAGAAATGCTATTTCGAAAAATTTTCTATGGAAATAAAATTTTGACAATATATTCTATGGAAATAAAATTTTGACAATATTTTCTATGGAAATAAAATTTTACAAAATTTTCTATAGAAATAAAATTTTCAAAAAATTTTCTATAGAAATAAAATTTTCCAAAAATTAGCTATAGAAATAAAATTTTCAAAAAACTTTTCTCTAGAAATAAAATGTTCACAAACTTTTCTATAGAAATAAAATTTTCAAAAAATATCCTTAGCCAAAGATACTATTCTAATATTATTCTTATATTTTACTATAAGTCTAATTTTGTAAATAAACAAATAAACAATTTTCTATAGAAATAAAATGTTTTCTATGGAAATAAGATTTTTACAAAATTGTCTAGAAATAAAATTTTGACAAAATTTATTATAGAAATAAAATTTTCACAAAATTTATTATAGAAATAAAATTTTGACAAAATTTTCTATAGAAATAAAATTTTCAAAAAATTTTCTATACAAATAAAATGTTTTCTATAGAAATAATATTTTCAAAAACTTGTCTATAGAAATAAAATTTTGACAAAAATTTCTATGGAGATAAAATTTTGACAATATTTTCTATGGAAATAAAATTTTGACAAAATTTTCTATAGACATAAAATTTTCAAAAAAGTTTCTATAGAAATACAATTTTGACAAAATTTTCTATGGAAATAAAATTTTAACAATATTTTCAATAGAAAAAAAATTTTGACAAAATTTTCTACAGAAATAAAATTTTCTATAGAAATAATATTTTGACAACAATTTTTATAGAAATAAATGTTGACAACATATTCTATAGAAATTCAATTTAGACAAAATTTTCTATGGAAATAAAATTTTGACAATATTTTCTATGGAAATAAATTTAGACAAAATTTTCTACACACAAAAAAATTTCACGAAGATTTTTATAATTTTTTAATTGAAACAAAAATCAATCACAAAAATAATAGTATCAATTAATTTTTTAATTGAATCAATTAACTTTTTAATTGACATTCAATTAATTTTTTAATTGATACTTTCATTTCTGTGATTGAAGACATTTCAATTAAAAATTAATTGGATCAATTAATTTCGTGATTGAATCAGAAAAAATTTTTGTTTGTGTGTATAGGAATAAAATTTTCAAAAACTTGTCTATAGAAATAAAATATTGACAAAATTTTCTATAGAAATACCATTTTGACAACATGGAAATAAAATTTTGACAAAATTTTCTATGGAAATAATATTTTGACAATATTTTCTATGGAAATAAAAGTTTGACAAAATTTATTATAGAAATAAAATTTTGACAAAATTTTTTATGGAAATAAAATTTTGACAAAATTTCCTATATTTTGACAAAATTTTCTAGAAATAAAAATTTGCAATATAAGATTTTTTTTTTAGAAAAACGTATACTTTTACAATAGTCTTTAAGTTTGATATAATGTAATTTTATTACGTTTTGGCGTCTAAAGGTAAATTTTTAATATGTTTTTAATACTTTTCCGTCAACATTATTGCTCACCCCGGTTTCGATTATGTCTGCAGATTTTGAGGATACATAGATGGACAGGCAGACGGACAGAAAGACAGACTGACAACCAGACGGACATGGATGGATCAATGCAGGACCAGCTGTGAGCATTATTGTCAAAGACACCATGTTTCTATCTCATCCACTTCTGGGTGTTACAAACATATGATCGAACTTATAATACTTTACTCCATAGTGTAGCGCATTTAGGATTCCTTCATAATAGCGGCTAGGTGGCCACCAGTTCGCTCCGTTTTGTATTAGTATCAAAGTTTTGTCTTTTACATTTTGTTGTTAACATTTCATGTCAATTATACTCGTAGAATAAAATACCTTGAACCATGAACTTTCTATATTGTACATGTCCTTTTAAAATGTCACTAAAATGTTCATTGAACGGCTCTATTGATTTTCTAAATATTGCCATTGATGTGCAAATTTATTTAACTCTGTGTGAGACTTGCATGGTCCTCATTCGTAAAAGCCAAGCAATTTAATTTGTTTTGTTAATTATTTTCTGTTTATGCCAATAATCGTCTGGAAATATTTCGCTGACATTTATTGTCGACACCGACGACAGGTAGAAAACATCCAAATAACATCCAAATGTCCTTCGCTAATTCAAGTCAACATCATCATCATGTTCATCGTCGTCATCCAAAAACATTTTCAATTAAAATCACCATGAAATTTCAAAACAAATTCCAATGCAGACAAATGTCATAGATTGAAAATTGGTAAATTGAATGTCAATATCATGGGAACCCATTCAGGTAGCACAACGAGTTGGCAAAAATGACAAAAATTACAATACAAATAAAATGTGTATATAAAAATTTGAAAAGAGTTGGGTAAAACATCAAAAGGATGGAATGTCTGATATATCGTTAAATCGGATCGACGTTCAAAATATGGAAGTAAATGCTTTCACTTCCTATTTAAATGATAATAGCATGAATAGATAGATAATCGAATAAAAAACGAATTATTTTAGTGCTTGTAAAATATTTTATTATGCGTTTGCAAACTGTCTGTATGTTGTTCTAACATGTCAGAAATTTGGACCGGATTCATTTTTTGTCTGCAAGCCGAACATGTTCAAAGATGGGAGCCACCGTGGTGCAATGGTTGGCATGCCCGCCTTGCATACAAAAGGTCGTGGGTTCGATTCCTGCTTCGACCGAACACCAAAAAGTTTTTCAGCGGTGGATTATCCCACCTCAGTAATGCTGGTGACATTTCTGAGGGTTTCAAAGCTTCTCTACGTGGTTTCACTGCAATGTGGAACGCCGTTCGGACTCGTCTATAAAAAGGAGGTCCCTTGCCATTGAGCTTAACATGGAATCGGGCAGCACTCAGTGATAAGAGAGAAGTTCACCATTGTGGTACCACAATGGACTGAATAGTCTAAGTGAGCCTGATACATCGATATCAAACAAAATAAGTATATAGCGCAGTAAGTTCGGTCCGGGCCGAATCTTAAATACCCACCACCATGAACCAAATATTATAGTTTCCATTTGCTCTCCGATATTTTCCCAAGCAGATTTTACTATGAAGCTAGTCTTCATCAGATTCTGAATTTATAAGAACCATTTTTTGTTTGAGTTTTAGAGAAATCATAAACATCTTTTGGAAGTGTGCAAGAAAATGATGAAATAACGCCTTGATTTGAAATCTAAAATCTGTAGACTTTTACCTCAATTATTTAAATGATTACGAGAAGTAAAATCTGGAAATGTTACATTCAGGTTCAAGCAATTTTCATGATTAGTGCACTTTCTGTACCTTCAAGATCTGAAATCGGTCTACATGGAGGCCTTACCAAATAGACCAATATACACTTTTTTGTGGGTCTAAAATGCCAGTATATTTTCAATTTGTGTCAAATTGGACAACAACCACAAGTTCTAGAAACTCTAGGAGTTAACATAAATCTGGGGATCGGTTTACATGGGGGATATATATACCCAGCAAAAAAAATTGGAAGTTGTTCCACAAACATTTCTTTTAAAGCCCATCCCCCATCGAGTTTTTTCGACTTCCGATGCAGTCCTTTTGGACAAGTCTACAAACATTTCTTCTAAAGCGCATCGTGGGATCCCCCAATGAGTTTTTTCCACTACCCTTGCAGTCCTTTTGGACAAGTGCACAAACATTTCTTAAAGCGCATCTTGGGATCCTCCAATGATTTTTTTTCTATTTCCTATGCAGTCCTTGTGGACAAGTATTACAAAGAACGCAATGAGGCTATTTTAAGTGCAAATTTTGGACAATTAAATTTTACAAAAAATAGAAAACTAATAAAAAAAAAACTAAAAAACTAGAAAATTAATAAAAAAGTAAAAAAATAATAAAAATAAATTAATTTCATCCCCGCAGGGATTTGAACCTGTGCCGTTTGACTTTTTCGCTTCCATGGAAGTTCTTTTGAGAAGGTTTTGCAAATTACGAGAATTTTTATTTTTTTTTTTTTTTGTTTTTGATTTTTAATGGAAAAAATATATTTATACGAAAATATATGCCGAAAATAAAAAATAACAAGTATATACAGCAGTAAGTTCGGCCGGGCCGAATCTTAAATGCCCACCACCATGAACCAAATATTAGGGTTTCCTTTGAAATTTCATGAGGGCTTGAGGACTTGAGGACACTTCCCGAAGATAAATTTAAAGATTTCACCTATGAAGACTATATCAGATTCTGGATTTATAAGAACCATTTTTGTTTGAGTTTTAGAGGAATCATTAACATATCTTGTAAGTGTGCAAGAAAATTATAAAATAACGTCTTGATTTGAAATCTTAAATCTGTAGAAGTAAAATCTGGAAATTTTACATTGAGTTTCAAGCAATTTTCATGATCAGTGCACCTTCTACACCCTCAAGAAGTGAAGTCGGTCTATATGGAGGCATTACCAAATGGACCGATAAAAACTTAATCCGATACACGTTTTTGTGAGCCTAAAATACCAGAATATTTACAATTTCAGGCATATCAGATAAAAACTACGGTTTCTAGAAACCCAAGGAGTTAAATCGGGAGATCGTTCTTATGGGGGCTATACTAAAATATGGACCGATACTCACCATTTTCGGCACACCTCTTTGTGACCCGAAAATACCTCTAGATTTCCAATTTCAGGCAAATAGAATAAAAACTTCGGATTCTAGAAGCCCAAGAAGTAAAATTTGGAAATCGATCTATATGGGGGCTATACCAAAATATGGACCGATACTCACCATTTTCGGCACACCTCTTTATGGTCCTAAAATACCTCTAGATTTCCAAATTCCAAATTTCACAAATTGGATAAAAACTACGGTTTCTATAAGCCCAAGACCCCAAATCGGGAGATCGGTCTATATGGGGGCTATACCAAAATATGTACCGATACTCACAATTTTTGGCACACGTATTTGTGGTCCTACAATACCTCTATATTTCCAATTTCAGGTAAATTTAATAAAAACTGCGATTTCTATAAGCCCAAGAAGTAAAATCGGGAGATCGGTCTATATGGGGGCTATACCAAAATATGGACCGATACTCACAATTTTTGGCACACATATTTGTGGTCCTGCAATACTTCTAGATTTCCAATTTCAGATAAATTGAATAAAAACTGCGTTTTCTATAAGCCCAAGAAGTAAAATCGTGAGATCGGTCTATATGGGGGCTATACCAAAATATGGACCGATACTCACAAGTTTTGGCACACATATTTGTGGTCCTACAATACCTCTAGATTTCAAATTTCAGATAAATTGAATAAAAACTGCGGTTTCTATAAGCCCAAAAGTAAAATCGGGATATCGGTCTATATGGGGGCTATACCAAAATATGGACCGATACTCACAATTTTTGGCACACGTATTTGTGGTCCTACAATACCTCTAGATTTCCAATTTCAGGTAAATTGAATAAAAACTGCGTTTTCTATAAGCCCAAGAAGTAAAATCGGGAAATCGGTCTATATGGGGGCTATACGAAAATATGGACCGATACTCACAATTTTTGGCACACGTATTTGTGGTCCTACAATACCTCTAGATTTCCAATTTCAGGTAAATTGAATAAAAACTGCGGTTTCTATAAGCCCAAGAAATAAAATCCGGAGATCGGTCTATATGGGGGCTATACCAAAACGTGGACCGATACTCACCATTTTTGGCACACCTCTTTATGGTCATAAAATACCTCCAGATTTCAAATTTCAGGCAAATTGGATAAAAACTACGATTTCTATAAGCCCAAGACCCCAAATCGGGAGGTCGGTTTATATGGGGACTATATCAAAACCTGGACCGATATAGCCCATCTTCGAACTTGACCTGCCTGCAGACAAAAGACGAGCTTGTGCAAAATTTCAGCACGATTACTTCATTATTGAAGACTGTAGCGTGATTACAACAGACAGACAGACAGACGGACAGACGGACATCGTTATATCGTCTTAGAATTTCTCCCTGATCCAGAATATATATACTTTATATAGTCGGAAATCGATATTTCGATGTGTTACAAACGGAATGACAAACTTATTATACCCCCGTCACCATTCTATGGTGGTGGGTATAAAAACGATGCATGACATAAAAAAAAATATTTTTTAGAAAAATATTTGATAAAAAATTGCCACTGGTGAGATTTGAACCTGCGTTTCTTATTTTTTCGTTCATACTAATAAAGAACATCTCGAGAAACAATTAGAATGTTATTCCTTGGTGCGTATTACGATCATATCACAAACATTTGAATTGACCTTTCGATGCTTTATGTTCAATGGCGTTTGTGGCTGAGTGTGCTAAGGCGTTCTGTTATGGTGCCAGCAAACCCAGGTTCAACCCCTGGTCGGAGCGAAAAAGTTTTTTAAATTGTAAAAATTAGATAATAGGAAAATAATTGTGTAATAAAACATATGGATGAAAAAAAAGTGAAATTGGTTGAAAAATTTTTTTTTTCGCTTTTTAAATTTCTTCATTCAAATTAACTTCCAGGGTAAAACTTCTAAAGCAATGCAAAGGATCCAAAAAGGGAGTACTTCCGTCCTATGACAAGCCCATGTAAAATTCATTGGAGATGATCCAAGTTTGCACTACTTCCGGATCACAGATTGGGGATCCAAACTACTTTTTTGGAAGCTCTTTTTTTGCTGGGTAATTATAGACCGATATGGACCAATTTGTTCTTTATAAAACTAACTATATAACTAACAAATATATTGCACATTTAAATCCAAAACTCAATTCCATGACTTTGTTCCTTGATATTCACAATAGGATTTATTTTTTTATCGAAATAGAAACCATCTACTACTCAATAAATAAATTTTAGTTAACACTCTCGAATATAAACTTCCACCATAAAAATGTCTCATGTAAATGCAATAGAGACACTCTTATCTTTCCAATTCAAATTTGAATGTAATATATCATTGTGAATGTGTGTAAACAGATCTCGAGTTTATTTTTGATTAAAATTCAATTTATTTTTATTTACATTTTCCGCATTTTTTTTTTTTCGTTCCGTATTCCAATGACAATACCAACACCTGGTTTTTATCATTGAAATACAAATCTCGAACGCCGCTCGAACGGAACAATAAAAATCAATAGCAAAAACATTCAATTACATTGTATTTTCATTGTAATGTTTACCAAGAAGGATGATGATTCCACCCATGCCGAAGAAGAATGCAAACAGAAAATTTTTGGTAAGAAACTATGGTGGTTTGATGATTTTTAAGATTTTGTGATTTATTGCAATTTTGTGAAAGACATTTTTCTAACAATTGCCAGAAGAAACTAGGAATATGATAAGCTCAAACATGATTCAAGAGCAAAATGTTAATTGTGTACGGTAAACATATAACATTTGTATCGTAAAATTTGTATTGTAAAATTATTTCAAATACGAATATAACAAGTATATACGGCCGTAAGTTCGGCTAGGCCGAAGCTTATGTACCCTCCACCATGGATTGCGTAGAAACTTCTAAATACTGCCATTCACAATCGAATTACTTTGGTTGCGGTATCGCTTGCCGATGGCAAGATAACTTAAAACTTCCTAACACCGTCTTCTGAATTGTAAGTAAGTCCATACGTGATATATATAAAGGGCGATACGGTCAAAATTTGGTCAATATAAACTTGACGTATTTCTTTCAATTTTGCATTTAAAAAACATTAACACCCCTCATTTGGAAGGTGTGTGTGTGTAGAATGTTGCTCCTATTTTGATTTTGGAATTCACTCTTCAGTTGTCAAAATGCCGTCCAAGCAAGAAGAGCAGCGTATCAAAAATTTGCTAGCGCATCGCGAAAATCCGAGCTACTCGCACGCAAAGCTGGCAAAATCGCTAAAAGTTGCCAAATCAATCGTTACAAATGTAATTAAAGTGTTTGGGGAACGTTTGTCGACAGCCAGGAAGTCTGGATCTGGGGAAAATCGAAAACCGGAAGCCGCTGAGACGACAAAGAGAGTTGCCGGTAGTGTAACGACCCTTCTCTTTCAAATACTATACCTTATGTGCGGGTGCTACCTATAATGCCGGCCTTGCTCAGGGCAATGGGGGGGGGCGTTCTTGCCATAAGGTATAGATTTCGGCCAGTTAACATAAATTAATAAATTTTAGGTAGCTCTTGTTAAAGGATTGCCATGTTAAAACAAAAAAATGAAACAAAACAAAATTCAAAGGGTAACAGAAATGCCTACATTTTGGAAGAACTAATGGTGTAGTTTGTCCTTCCTCTTATACCCTCCCATCCTTGCTCGATGCGTTAAGACATCGGCCCACAGTGCGACTTAACCAATTATGGCTTCATTTTGGTGAAAATGGTACCAAAAAAATTTAGCGAGTCATCTTTAATTAAATTTATTATAAACAAACATACTTCAATGGAATTATACCAGTAAAATTAAGAGGTGGATTGAAAACTTAAATGTTGGAAAAGGAAAGGAAGGGAAATTAAAATTTTATAATGTTGAGACAAGGGTGTTAATAGAATAAATAAATCTTAATGTTTAGACGATATGTCTGACAAAATTAACAAAAAGAATTGTACTACTACTTGTAATATACAGGGATTTAACAAATGTTTAATTTAAGAAAGTTTAATCTTTGGTATACTCACGGTCCTTATGTCATGTTCCTTCGTTGACAAGCGCTTGTAACTTGGAAAGGACACCGTATTTATAATTAAATCTAGATGGATTGTAGTAACCATATGTTGAAAGAAATGGTGGAAATAAATAAAATATGATGATTAAAAGATAATTCTAATGATATAGGATAGAGATAATTCATATGATACTAATGTAATTGCAGCTATAGCACTCCGCCTTTTCTTAATTTCCAACCAGAAATGATTTTGAATTCTCCGAGCTTGATTTCCCTCGATATTACAAATAATTAATCTATAGACAATCTTCTTGACCATCTTGGTGGGGTGGGTTTTTTTTTTTTCTTTTGACAATTTGATGCTACTCGCTTTGGCAATTTTGTTTTTCTTTTCCAAAATTTGAGATTTGAAGTTCAATTACGAAGGGGTTTATTTCATGATGCGCATAATTTTAATGGTACAAAATCCTAACGACATCCTCTTTAGCATATTTGTCCCCAACTATAATAATTCTTGAATAAGCATGAACGGCGCTCGATGACATAACGATGAAATATTATATGTATAATCTTTCTTCATACGAATTTCCCACAATCCTTTTTGTTGGGATAAATTAATTTTTGACGTCGCTTATTCAAGTTCCAGTTGGTAGTCTTTAAATTATTTTTTTTTTCTTTTTTTCCAAATTATTTTTTTTTTCAGGATCGATTTTTCTAAAAATTCCTATCTTTTTTCTTTCTCTGACAAATAATTCAAACCCATTCGTTTTTTTTTCAAGTCAATTTCAAAAAAACCTAAAGTGTTTTTTTGTTTTTAATATTTGTGAACCCTCACAGTAGTTTCAAGCGAAGCCCTATCCTATCTCTCCGAGATGCCGCAAATAAGCTGGGTGTATCGTCTACAACCGTGCATCGAGCCAACGAGCCGGACTATCGACTTACAAGAAGGTAGTGACTCCAAATCGCTATGATAAACAAAATACGACGGCCAAAGCGCGATCCCGGAGGCTGTACACGATGATGCTGACGAAGTTTGACTGCGTGGTAATGGACGACGAAACCTACGTAAAAGCCGACTACAAGCAGCTTCCGGGACAGGAGTTTTATATGGCAAAAGGAAGGGGAAAGATAGCAGATATTTTCAAGCACATAAAACTGTCAAAGTTCGCAAGGAAATATCTGGTTTGGCAAGCCATCTGTACCTGTGGCTAGAAAAGCAGCATTTTCATAGCTTCCGGGACTGTCAACCAAGAAATTTACGTGAAATAGTGTTTGAATAAACGTCTGCTGCCTTTCCTGAAGAAACACGGTTGTTCCGTACTGTTTTGGCCGGATTTGGCATCTTGCCATTACGGTAAAAAGGCCATGGAGTGGTACGCCGCCAACAACGTGCAGGTGGTTCCCAAGGACAAGAACCCTCCCAATACACCAGAGCTCCGCCCAATTGAGAAATACTGGGCTATTGTCAAGCGGAACCTAAAGAAGACCAAAAAAAACTGCTAAGGACGAGCAGCAGTTCAAGGCAAATTGGATTTCTGCGGCGAAGAAGGTGGACAAGGTGGCTGTACAAAATCTGATGGCAGGTGTCAAGCGTGAGGCCCGGCAATTCGGATTTGAAAAAACGAAAGCTAACTGAATATTTTTCCTGAATTTTATACTAATTGAACTTGAAAAATAAATTTAATTTGATTTTTTAAATAAACGATTTCACCGATTTACACGCGTTTTCCCTTGACCAAATTTTTACCGTATCACCCTTTATACGGCCGTAAGTTCGGCTAGGCCGAAGCTTATGTACCCTCCACAATGGCTTGCGTAGAAACTTCTTTTAAACACTACCATCCACAATCGAATTACTTTGGTTGCGGTATCGCTTGCCGATGACAAGGTAACTTAAAACTTCCTAACGCCGTCTTCTAAATTGTAAGTAAGTCCATACGTGGTATATATTAAATTGAACAAGTACATAAAGCAGTAAGTTCGGCCGGGCCCAATCTTAAATACCAACCACCATGAATCAAATATTATAGTTTCCTGTGAAAATTTCAGGGGGATTTGGTGACAAGCAGATCAGTTCAACCAGTACACTTCCCGAAGATAAATTCAAAGATTTTACCTATGAAGGGTAGATCAGATTCTGGATCTAAAGGGTGATTTGTTAAGAGCTTGATAACTTTTTTTAAAAAAAAAAACGCATAAAATTTGCAAAATCTCATCGGTTCTTTATTTGAAACGTTAGATTGGTCCATGACATTTACTTTTTGAAGATAATTTCATTTAAATGTTGACCGCGGCTGCGTCTTAGGTGGTCCATTCGGAAAGTCCAATTTTGGGCAACTTTTTCGAGCATTTCGGCCGGAATAGCCCGAATTTCTTCGGAAATGTTGTCTTCCAAAGCTGGAATAGTTGCTGGCTTATTTCTGTAGACTTTAGACTTGACGTAGCCCCACAAAAAATAGTCTAAAGGCATCAAATCGCATGATCTTGGTGGCCAACTTACCGGTCCATTTCTTGAGATGAATTGTTCTCCGAAGTTTTCCCTCAAAATGGCCATAGAATCGCGAGCTGTGTGGCATGTAGCGCCATCTTGTTGAAACCACATGTCAACCAAGTTCAGTTCTTCCATTTTTGGCAACAAAAAGTTTGTTAGCATCGAACGATAGCGATCGCCAGTCACCGTAACGTTGCGTCCAACAGCATCTTTGAAAAAATACGGTCCAATGATTCCACCAGCGTACAAACCACACCAAACAGTGCATTTTTCGGGATGCATGGGCAGTTCTTGAACGGCTTCTGGTTGCTCTTCACTCCAAATGCGGCAATTTTGCTTATTTACGTAGCCATTCAACCAGAAATGAGCCTCATCGCTGAACAAAATTTGTCGATAAAAAAGCGGATTTTCTGCCAACTTTTCTAGGGCCCATTCACTGAAAATTCGACGTTGTGGCAGATCGTAAGTCTATTCATGATGAAATGTCAAAGCATACTGAGCATCTTTCTCTTTGACACCATGTCTGAAATCCCACGTGATCTGTCAAATACTAATGCATGAAAATCCTAACCTCAAAAGAATCACCCTTTATAAGAACCATATTTGTTTGAGTTTTAGAGGAATCATAAACATCGTGTGCAAGTGTGCAAGAAAATCAAATAACGCCTTGATTTAAAAGCTAACATCTGTAGATTTTTACCCCCATTATTGATTACCAGAAGTAAAATCTGGAAACTATAATTCAGTTTCAAGCAATTTTCACTATCAGTGCACATGGACCGATATTCACCATTTTCGGCACACCTCTTTATGTTCCTAAAATACTTCTATATTTAAAATTTCATGCAAATTTGATAAAAACTATGGATTCTAAAAGCCCAAGAAGTAAAATCGGGAGATCGGTCTATTTGGGAGATAAACCAAAACATGGACCAATACATGCCATTTTCGGCTCTCATATTTAAGGACCTAAAATACCTGTAGAATTCTCATTTCAGGCAAATTGGATAAAATCTACGGATTCTAGAAGCCTAAAAAATAAAATCATTTCTTGCACACCTATTTGTATTGCGAAAAACCTCCAGATTTTCGCTTTCAGGCAAAGTGGAAAACATTTACGGTTTCTAGAAGCCCAAAAAGTAATATCGGGAGACGGGTCTATCTGACGGCCATATCAAAACATGGACCTATACTCACCATTTTCGGTATACCTTTTTATGGTCCTAAAATACCTCTAGATTTCCAATTTGAGGCAAGTTGGATAAAAACTACGGTTTCTATAAGCCCAAGAATAAAATCTGGAGATCGGTCTATATGGGGGCTATATAAAAACATTGTACTCATCATTTTCAGCACACCTCTTTAGGGTTTTAAACTACCTCTAGATTTCTAATATCAGGCAAATTGGATAAAAACTACAGATTTTAGACGCCCAAGAAGTAAAAACTGGAGATCGGTCCATATTTTAGTATAGCCCCCATACTAAAACATGGACCTACGCTCACCATTTTCGGCACACCTCTTTATTGTTCTAAAATACCTCTAGATTTCCAATTTCAGGCAAATTGGATATAAACTACGGATTCTATAAGCCCAAGACCCCAAATCGGGAGATCGGTCTATGGGGGGGATATACCAAAACTGGACCGATACTCACCATTTGTAGCACTTTATGGTCCTAAAAAACCTCTAGATTTTAAATTTCAACCAAATTGGATAATAAATACGGATTCTAGAAGCCCAAGAAGTAAAATCGGGAAATCGGTCTATATGGGGGCTATACCTAAACATCAAGCGATAGTCACCATTTTTGGCACACCTCTTTATGGTGCTAAAATACCTCTATATTTCCAATTTTAGGCGAATTGGATAGAAACTATCAATTCTAGAAGCCCTAGAAATATAATGGGGAGATCGGTCTATATGGGGGCTGTACCAAAACATGGGCCGATACTCCATTTTTGGCACACTTCTTTGTGTTCATAAAATACCTCTAGATATTTAATTTCAGGCAAATTGGATAGAAACTAAGATTTTTATAAGCCCAAGACCCCAAATCGGGAGGTAGGTTTACATGGGGACTATATCAAAACTTGGACCGATATAGCCCATCTTCGAACTTGACCTGACTGCAGACAAAAGACGAGTTTGTGCGAAATTTCAGCACGATTGCTTTATTATTGAAGACACTGTAGCGTGATTACAACAGACAGACAGCCAGACAGACAGACGGACATGGCTATATCGTCTTAGAATTTCTCCCTGATCAAGAATACATATACTTTATACAGTCGGAAATCGATATTTCGATGTGTTACAAACGGAATGACAAACTTATTATACCCCCGTCACCATTCTATGGTGGTGGGCATAAAAACATAGGTAAGTCTACAAAAAATATGAACTTCTGCGTGGCAATAGAGAGCCAGAATTGAAATATGGGGGTCGCTTTATATTGGGGCAATATACAATTATGAACCCATATGAAATTTGCTCCTCCCAGAGGCTTCAAAACCAAATATGGGGATCGGTTTATATGGGGGCTATATATGATTATGGACCGATATGGACCAATTTTGGCATGTTTGTTACCGACCATATACTAACACTACGTACCAAATTTCATCCGGATCGGATGAAATAGGGGGCAATATACAATTATGTACCGATATGGACCAATTCTTGTATGAATGGTGGGGACCATATACTAACACCACGTACCAAATTTCAACCGGATCGGATGAAATTTGCTCCTTCAAGAGGCTCCAGAGATCAAATTTGGGGGGTCGGTTTATATGGGGGCTATAGGTAAAAGTGGTTCAATATGGTCCATTTGCAATACCGTCCGACGTACATGAATAATAACTACGTATGCCAAGTTTCAAGTCGATAGTCGGAAGTTAGCGTGATTTCAACAGACGGACGGACATGCTTAGATCGACTCAGAATAGTATATATACTTCATGGGGTCTTAGAGCAATATTTCGATGTGTTACAAACGGAATGAGAAAGTTAATATACACCCATCCTATGATGGAGGGTATAAAAACCGATTATTTGGACACCCTAATTCCAATACGATTCGCGGTCGAACTATAATGTCTGCTAATGCCTTAATTTTCCTCAATCTGTGAAAATGATCACGTTTTGTGGGTTCTTGTTATTTCTGAGTCATTTAACACTTTCCGTTATGGCACGCACTTATGCTTGTAGGATAATGCTGTGGTCTGGTAATTGGAATAAGATCTTGGTGTCTGGGTCCTCCACCTAAACACCTCACCTATTTTCGATGCATCGGTGTAGCAGTTGTTTCCACTCTGGTATCTGTTCTACGGCCAATTCACCGAGGATTATCATACTGACGTCAGAATGTTACACTCGACATGACGTTGTCACCACAGGTATATGTTACGATCATAGAGTCTTATTATCTTTAATCTTTATCTTTGTCTTATTATCTTTATTCCAAATTTTGTCCAGTCGGTTTTTGCCTTATTTCGGCACTTTATTCGGTCCGATTCTGGGTCAGTTATTCTGATGTAGCGATTATTGGAGTATGAGTGCTCTTCCGATACCCTTCATTCTTGCACCTCGACTCTTAAGTTCTCTGAACCTTTGGTATGTCCAATATCTCCACTCTTACCCCACTAAAGAAAGTGGCACTATTGCCATCAACTTGTTTGTATTTAGAAATTCTAGAAGGCCTTGGCTTCTTCTGTTAATGTTGGTGCTGTCCCAGACTACGTGATGAGAGTTAGCATAGCAACCTACCAGCTCCCTATTTCCTTATTATTTGACTTTCGTTGCCAGTTTTTTCTACTGCGGCGAGGACTAACTACACAGAAAAAAGAGTAAATTGTTTTATAAGAAGAATGAAGAATGAATGAATGTAGTGCGAAAATTTAACAAAATTATGGTCCACATTTTGAGATTTCCACAAATCGTTGTTAAAAGCAGGAAAATTTAATACCGTGGTGTATTTTTTAATTACAATTTATAACGCTGTTTTATCGTAGGCTGAGATAGACCAGTAGTTGTCCAGGATTAACTTTAAGGACCCACAAACCTTAAAATTAAAACACACATTTTATGCCTTAACCCTTTCACTACCGATGTCCATCTGGGAGGACATGACTTTGAGCATCGATTATATATTATCCTTGTATGCTTTATTTAAAATTTTTGTTGGAGTATATTAAGGGGGTCCTTCTAATATTAACTTACCAGATTTATATAGTCGAACATGTGTTTCGTTAATTTTATGCAAGTTTTTTTCTATGGAAAAAGTGAAAACCCCATTTTTTGTCATATCTGATATTGCCCTTGAGCAATTAAGGTGACCTATTTATAGTATACAATTGTTGATTTTTTCTGTATGAGAGGAAGTGTTATTTAACTAAAAGGACATAAAAAATTGAAAATTGGGTGTACGGTATATACAGGGTAAGTCGGTTAAGTGATGTCCTCTATAGTGGACATCGGTAGCCAAAGGTTGCAAAATTTATAAAACCGTCTAAGTGGTATTAGACTCAAAATGTTATATGCAATGACAAAATTTGAAATTATTATAAAAAAAGAGATTGCATGGGGCTTTGTAAATCCCATAGCAGCTGGAAAAATATTTTCACGACTTTGAGATTTGAAGGAACTCGACACAATTTTAGTAAAAATAATTCAAGCACTGAAAAGTCTAAATTTTCTAGCCAATCGGTTCGTAAAATAAACAAACAGATATTCATCCTATGTATATCCTATATACAAAATTCAAACCTTAAGGAGTTTTAATGAAGGATTTAATACCCAATTTGCATTTTTGAACTTGTAAACCAGAACTTGGATAAAAAAGTTATCAAAACTAAGCTTTCGATTATTCAGGAAACAAGCAATTCTATCGATGGTTACATATCAGATCGTGTATTATAATTTCGCTTAAAAAGATGGGACTCAAGTAAATGCTGAATACCAGAGCACAAAACATAAAATGTTTATTAAAATGAAAATTTGGGAAACATGGATACATTTTAGAAGTCAGGTTATGAAGTCAGCCTATACACGCAAAAAAATAATTCTTTCCTCCCAAACGAAATTTTAGACAAACAAAGTTCGTTTCTCATTTGCTTTTCGCTGTAAGGAAGTGTATTTGGAAGAAAAGTATATACTTTTTGTGATAAACGTTTATTCTTTTCCAGGATGTAAAAACCATTTCATAAAGACTAACTCAAAAAAATTTTTTCTGGCTAATTGCATTTTCCCTCACATCTTTCTCACTTCCACGAAGATTTTTAGTTCTTAGCACCTTTTTCTGTAATACAAACAATGTAGAAGAAATTATACGATTTTATAAATTTTTAAAATTTTTTTACCTTTCGCCTGGACGGAGAATCGAACCGCGGACCATGCACTTTGTAAGCCAACACACTAACCACTGAGCTATGTACCTGTTATGGTCATCAATAGATAAATATCCATATAAGTTATATTTATATAGCATAGCTTGCGGCGCCCACGAACCGAATAAACAAAGTTTATTTAACAGAAACAAACATTTAGTTTGGCACCGTGGAGCAGTGGTTGCTACGTCTGACTCTCATGCCAAGGGTCGTGGGTTCGATCCCTGCTTCGACCAAAGTTTTTTTTTTTTTTTTTACATACATTCTACATATGTTCGGAAGATTCCGAAAAAAATGTTCAACATTACATTGTACTATATTAAATTTTGAACTGTAAAATGTGTTTTATTAAAGACCAAAAGTCAGAAAAGAACAGTGTTTGATATAAACGAAATGGACTCTGTTGTTGTTTCAAAAATAACTTTTTTTATTGAAAAAATAAAAACTTTGTAACAAACGAATTTTTTTGGTGATAAAAGTTTAAAATTTTCGAAGCAATTCAAAAAACTCTAACAAAAGAAAAACGTTTTCGGTACACGTTTTCCAAACGTTTTTTTTCTTTGCGTGTAAGCTCCTGTAAATATTTTGAAAAATGCTTCCAAAAATATAGTTTTTGACAATGTTACTTATTTTCAAAACAATATCTACATACTATTATTTTCTAAAATACATATCATACCAAAATACATGCAAAAACAAAAACATTTTTTAACAGAATTGAAGATCACATATTAAAATATGCTTAAGTATATTTAGGTGAATTGACTCCTTTGACTACCAATGTCCACCTAGGAGGACATCTTGCTATATCCATGTTTACATAGTTGTACTTCCAAAATTTGTTGTTTTGTACTCTATATAACTAGAATACACTAGTTCTAATTAAAAAATAATTTTGCAATGGCTACTTTTAATTGGGTAGTGAAAGGGTTAATAGGTTAAACAGTTGGTTGTTTTATTGTACTCGTATATACGTACAATTGTTATTCGTAAGCATAGAATTCGTTGTTGAGGCTAATGCGAAAGTAAGCTAATTTGCCGAAATAATTAGTGCGGAAGCAAGCTAAAAGCCGAGGCAATTAGTGCCGAAGCAAGCGAATGCGTATGGTGCGGAATCAAGCGAATGCGTAGACGGATCTATGCCAAATAACTTGTCCGTCTATTGGAATTCTGCCTACTCACTAAAAAGGCTGCAGTTATAAGTGGGGGTAACAATGAAGTGAATGGGAATTATGTCCATAGCGACCAAAAAATAATAAAAAATATTGTAGTCAGAAATAACTTTGCCATGTAACTGGCACCACCCAGCAGTGAAAACATAGTCGGCGTTGAGTGATAAAGGGCTGTGGTAGTGGAAGGCACAGTGAGCCACAGTAAGTATACGTAGGGGTGTAAAACGATTATTACACTATTCGCAATAAGTAAAATACGTAAAGGGTGCTTAAAATTTCAAGGGCCGATGTTGATTTTGAATAAAACACAAACTATTTAGGAAATAATTGTAATTTTATTTTATTATTGTGATATATTGGTATTACTCAATTATGTATGGAACAAAATATCGGCCAAATGGGCGCCGCCACCTCGGTGGCACACCTTCATCCGATGGTCCAAATTTTCGATGACGCTGAGGCATAAAGGAGGTTCTATGGCGTTCATGTGCCGAATTATCTCATCCTTTAGCTCTTGAATTGTTGCTGGCTTATCGACGTACACCTTTTCTTTCAAATAACCCCAAAGAAAAAAGTCCAACGGTGTCAAATCTATGATCTTGGCGGTCAATTGACATCGCCATTACGTGAGATAACACGGCCATTGAATTTGTTGCGCAAAAGAGCCATTGTTTCGTTAGCTGTGTGGCAAGTGGCACCGTCCTGCTGAAACCACATATCGTCCACATTCATATCTTCCAATTCGGGCCATAAAAGTTCGTTATCATCTCACGATAGCGAACACCATTCACAGTAACTGCCTGACCGGCCTCATTTTGGAAAAATACGGCCCGCTGATGCCGCCAGCCCACAAACCGCACCAAACAGTCACTCTTTGTGAGTGCATTGGTTTTTCGACAATCACTCTTGGATTCTCATTCGCCCAAATGTGGTAATTCTGTTTATTTACGAATCCACTGAGTTGAAAATGTGCCTCATCACTGAAGATGATTTTCTTTGAAAATCGATCATCCACTGTTGCCATTTCTTGGAACCATTTAACACGTTGTTAGATTGTGTATCTCTCCATGGTTCAAATTGAGTAAGTCTGAAATAGAGAAACGTCAAATAAAACTCGGAAAAAACTTGGCGTTTAGGTGTGGTCCACGTTCAACATCGGCCCTTACAATTTAACCACCCTTTACATCCGAGTATCATGTGGTAGTGGGAAATAGTATGTACGGGTGAAATATATTTCGAACCGTTACAAATTCACGAAACTACAATCTCTAATAGAAGAAAAATGAACTAAAAGTAAAATCAACAAGTATATACAGCAGTAAATTCGGCCGGGCCGAATTTTAAATACCCACCACCATGAATCAAGTATAATAGTTTACTATGAAAACTCTTCGTCGTAGTGGGTTACTTGATAATATATAGAATTGTAGGGGGTTTGATGACTAATCTTCTCCCAAACGAGCCAGGTCCCGAAGACAAACTTTAAAGATTCTACCTATGAAGACCAGATAAGATTCTGGATTTATGAGAACCAATTTTGTTAGAGTTTTAGAGAAAATATAAACATATCGTGTATATGTTGAAATAACGCCTTGATTTAAAATCTTAAATCAGTAGATTTTTCCGCATTTATTTAAATACGATGAGTAAAATCTGGAACTTTTACTTTCAGTTTGAAGCAATTTTCATGATCAGTGCGCCTGCTATACCCTGAAAGAAGTGTTTTCTTTTTTGAGAAACGTAATTTTAGACAAGCAAAGTTTTCTTTTGACACAAATTTTAGAGACAATCGTTGAATAAACGAAAACACTTTATAAGAAAAAGAAATTTCGTTTGTTTAAAATTTTATTATAGATTACTAATTTCCAGCAAATCGGATAAAAACTACGGATTCTAGAAGCCCAAGAAATAAAGCCGGGAGATCGGTGTATATGGGGGCTATACCAAAACATGGACCGATAGGCACCATTTGCTACTCACATATTTGTGATCTTAAAATACCTCCAGATTTTCAATTTCAAACAAATCGGCCAGAAAATATAGTCGCTAGGCGCCCAAGAAGTAAAAATCGAGAGATCAGTTTATATGGGGGTTATACCAAAAAATGGACCGATATACCTCAATTTCGGCACTCTTATTGTGGTCTAAAAATACCTCTAGATTTCGAATTTCTGGCAACTCATGTAATAAATACAGTTATTGTAGCTCAAGAATTTCAGGCAAAGCGGATGGTAAATATAGTTTCTAGAAGCCCAAGAAGCAAAATGGGAGATCGGTCTATATGGGGCCTATACCAAAAAATGGACCAATGGGCACCATTTTTGGCACACCTTTTTATGATCCTCAAATACCTCTAGATTTCCAATTTCAGGCAAATCTGATAAAAACTACGGTTTTTATAGGCCCAAGACCCCAAATCGGGAGGTCGGTTTATATGGGGACTATATCAAAACATGGACCGATGCGGACCATTTTCGACACACCTCTTTATGGTCCCAAAATACCTTTAGATTTTCAATTTCATACAAATCGGATAGAAAATACTGTTTCTAGACGCGTAAGAAGCAAAATCGGGAGATCGGTCTATATGGGGGCTATATCAAAACATGGACCGATACGAACAATTTTCGACACACCTCCTTGTGGTCCTAAAATACCTCTAGATTTTCAATTTCAGACAAATCGGATAGAAAATACTGTTTCTAGACGCCTAAGAAGCAAAATCGGGAGATCGGTCTATATGGGGGCTATATCAAAACATGGACCGATACGAACAATTTTCGACACACCTCCTTATGGGCCTAAAATACCTCTAGATTTTCAATTTCAGACAAATCGGATAGAAAATACTGTTTCTAGACGCCTAAGAAGCAAAATCGGGAGATCGGTCTATATGGGGGCTATACTAAAACATGGACCGATACGGACCATTTTCGACACACCTCTTTATGGTCCCACAATACCTCTAGATTTCCAATTTCAGGCAAATCTGATAAAAACTACGGTTTTTATAGGCCCAAGACCCCAAATCGGGAGGTCGGTTTATATGGGGACTATAACAAAACTTGGACCGATATAGCCCATCTTCGAACTTGACCTGCCTGCAAACAAAAAACTAATCTGTGCCAAATTTCGGGTCGATAGCGCCATTATTGAAGGCTGTAGCGTGATTACAACAGACAGACAGACAGACAGACAGACAGACGGACAGACAGACGGACAGACGGACATGCTTATATCGTCTTAGAATTTATCCCTAATCAAGAATATATATACTTTATATAGTCGGAAATAAATATTTCGATGTGTTACAAACGGAATGACAAACTTTTAAACATACTCTAGTTCATTCTTACTATTTTTATGAATAGTACGGAAAGTTTCTTTTGCTTTAGTTCATATTGAACTTATGTGTAGCGTTATTGAACTTTATACCCACATTTAATTCATAAAATATTTGAGACATACTGAATAAAGGGAAAATTTCATTGATCTATGGAAAATTTCGAAAACTTAATCAAATTGAACTACATACAAACAAATATTTTTTTTTTTTTTTTTGGAAAAAAAAATAAGTCCATTTTAGAGAAAGTTTTACTACTGAATTTTTTAACGATGTAAATAAATATTATTTGGAAAAAATAAGTCCATTTTAGAGAAAGTTTAACTACTGAAGTTTTTAACGATGTAAATAAATATTATTTGTATTTATTTCTCCTAAGGGTTTCTATGTATATGTATGAAGACCCTTTTTCTTCGTCTGATTTATTTCTGTTTGGGATTTTTTCCAAATGCCTACGGAATTCCTTATGCCCAAAGCTATTATCTGATTGCACATCATAGCTATAACGTTTAGTATTTTTAATTAAATTATGAAAATATTTAATTAAATATAATGAGCGTAAAAAGTTTTATTCCAAACTTAACCGTAACATTTTATTCAGTGATTGTTCAGTACTCGTTAAGGAACTCAATGCTAGTTGTCCCTCTCTTAAAGAAAAAAGTTCTCCCTCAAATTGTTTATGGAATTAATTAACATATTTTATTAACACACCCTCCCTAGAAGACCAACAAAAAATAACTAAGGGAGAGATTTCTGCAAACAAAAAAATGTATAAACTACAAAAAAAAAACGAAACCTTCATTCCTGAATAAATATTAAATTCCTGTTTAGCTCTAATAATAAAGAGTGTAAATATTCTATGAGAGTGAAAGTATCCCCATTAAATATAGAAAAAGGCAACATTCAACAACCGGTAATAGAAAGCTGTGGTGTTTAATGTACTTCCATTTTTTTTGAAACACTGAATAATTGTCATTCTATGGAGTTTTTTGTTTTCATTTGAGTTTGCTTGGTAGTGTTAATGGACATCCACCGGAAACGGAAATATAAATATTCCATCCAATTCTTGCATAATTCTATTTGGATATAAATGGAGTGAATCTTATGGTGGGAAGGTAGCAATATTTTTTTGTTTTTATTATTATTATATTCATTATTTCTCTTCCTTACACAATGATACTTTCGGGAGTTTCATAGAGGACATTTGCCCAGAGAAATAAGTAAATTGCATTATTATGAACCGTGATAAAAGGGCCATGAAGATGTATTACGAATATAGGTTAATTGGTTTGTATTCACTAATGTAGGGTATGATAGTTTCAGTTTCGACGCCATAATTGTGGGATAGTTACACTGCAAAAAATCTTTGATTAAACTTAGTTAAACGCTAAATTTAACTTATTTTTATTGGAAAAAAATAGTTTTTTAGTTAAAGTTTATTTATTTTTTTTTTGAAATTTTCCAGAGCCTAATGAAATTTTCCTTTCTTTAAGTATGTCTCAAACATTTTATGAACTAAACATGAGTATAAAGTTCAAAGACCGTACACATAAATTCAAATAGTAAGAATGAAATAGAGTATGGTTAAAATGGTCATAAATTGACGTCTATACACGCGCACACCTCCACTAAGTATGAATTCGAATAAAATATGGGTAAAATTTTTATAAAAAATTACAATAGATTAATTTCATTTGAACAAAGTTTCATTTGAAATGAAAAAGGTTTCATTTGATTTGTAAAATGATTCGTTTGATTTGAAAACGGTTTCATTTGATTTGAAACAACTATATACAGCAGTAAATTCGGCCGGGCCTAATTTTAAATACCCACCACCATGAATCAAGTATAATAGTTTACTATGAAAACTCTTCGTCGTAGTGGGTTACTTGATAATATATAGAATTGTAGGGGGTTTGATGACAAATCTTCTCCCAAACGAGCCAGGTCCCGAAGACAAACTTTAAAGATTCTACCTATGAAGACCAGATAAGATTCTGGATTTATGAAAACCAATTTTGTTTGAGTTTTAGAGAAAATATAAACATATCGTGTATATGTTGAAATAACGCCTTGATTTAAAATCTTAAATCAGTAGATTTTTCCGCATTTATTTAAATACGATGAGTAAAATCTGGAACTTTTACTTTCAGTTTGAAGCAATTTTCATGATCAGTGCGCCTGCTATACCCTGAAAGAAGTGTTTTCTTTTTTGAGAAACGTAATTTTAGACAAGCAAAGTTTTCTTTTGACACAAATTTTAGAGACAATCCTTGAATAAACGAAAACACTTTATAAGAAAAAGAAATTTCGTTTGTTTAAAATTTTATTATAGATTACTAATTTCCAGCAAATCGGATAAAAACTACGGATTCTAGAAGCCCAAGAAATAAAGCCGGGAGATCGGTGTATATGGGGGCTATACCAAAACATGGACCGATAGGCACCATTTGCTACTCACATATTTGTGATCTTCAATTTCAAACAAATCGGCCAGAAAATATAGTCGCTAGACGCCCAAGAAGTAAAAATCGAGAGATCAGTTTATATGGGGGTTATACCAAAAAATGGACCGATATACCTCAATTTCGGCACTCATATTGTGGTCTAAAAATACCTCTAGATTTCGAATTTCAGGCAACTCATGTAATAAATACAGTTATTGTAGCTCAAGAATTTCAGGCAAAGCGGATGGTAAATATAGTGTCTAGAAGCCCAAGAAGCAAAATGGGAGATCGGTCTATATGGGGCCTATACCAAAAAATGGACCAATGGGCACCATTTTTGGCACACCTTTTTATGATCCTCAAATACATCTAGATTTCCAATTTCAGGCAAATCTGATAAAAACTACGGTTTTTATAGGCCCAAGACCCCAAATCGGGAGGTCGGTTTATATGGGGACTATATCAAAACATGGACCGATGCGGACCATTTTCGACACACCTCTTTATGGTCCCAAAATACCTTTAGATTTTCAATTTCATACAAATCGGATAGAAAATACTGTTTCTAGACGCGTAAGAAGCAAAATCGGGAGATCGGTCTATATGGGGGCTATATCAAAACATGGACCGATACGAACAATTTTCGACACACCTCCTTATGGTCCTAAAATACCTCTAGATTTTCAATTTCAGACAAATCGGATAGAAAATACTGTTTCTAGACGCCTAAGAAGCAAAATCGGGAGATCGGTCTATATGGGGGCTATACTAAAACATGGACCGATACGGACCATTTTCGACACACCTCCTTATGGTCCTAAAATACCTCTAGATTTTCAATTTCAGACAAATCGGATAGAAAATACTGCTTCTAGACGCCTAAGAAGCAAAATCGGGAGATCGGTCTATATGGGGGCTATACTAAAACATGGACCGATACGGACCATTTTCGACACACCTCTTTATGGTCCCACAATACCTCCAGATTTCCAATTTCAGGCAAATCTGATAAAAACTACGGTTTTTATAGGCCCAAGACCCCAAATCGGGAGGTCGGTTTATATGGGGACTATAACAAAACTTGGACCGATATAGCCCATCTTCGAACTTGACCTGCCTGCAAACAAAAAACTAATCTGTGCCAAATTTCGGGTCGATAGCGCCATTATTGAAGGCTGTAGCGTGATTACAACAGACAGACAGACAGACAGACAGACAGACGGACAGACGGACATGCTTATATCGTCTTAGAATTTCTCCCTGATCAAGAATATATATACTTTATATAGTCGGAAATCAATATTTCGATGTGTTACAAACGGAATGACAAACTTATTATACCCCCGTCACCATTTTATGGTGGTGGGTATAAAAAAGTTTCATTTGATTTGAAAAAAGATTAATTTCAAATGTAAAAGGTTTTATTTGAAGTGGAAATGCTATAAATTACTTATTTTTATACCCTTCACCACTACTGTGGTACAGGGTATAATAAGTTTGTGCATTTGTATGTAACGCCAAGAAATAGTGGTCATAGACCCATCTTTTAGTATACCAATCGGCTTAGAATTAAATTCTGAATCGATTTAGCGATGTCCGTCTGTCTGTCTGTCTGTCCGTCTGTCTGTATATGTAATTTTGTGCACAAAGTACAGCTCGCAATTTAAGTCCGATCGTCCTCAATTTTGGCACAGGGCCGTTTCTTGGGACAGAGACAATCGCTATTGGTTTTGGAAAAAATCGGTTCAGATTTATATATAGCTGCCATATATATTTATCCCCGATTTGGTCATAGTTAGCGCGTTTATCAACCGATTTTCTTGAAATACCGTACATCCAAATATTTTATGAATCTCGAAAATCTTGCAAAATATCAGCCAAATCGGTTTAGATTTAGATATAGCTCCCATATATATCTTTCGTCCGATTTAGACTCATATGACCACAGAGGCCATTTTTTTGCTGCGATTTAGTTGAAATTTTGCATAGGGGGTAGAATTAGCATTGTAACTATGCGTGCCAAATTTGGTTGAAATCGGTTCAGATTTGAATATATTTCCCATATATAGCTTTCGCCCGATTTACACTCATATGACCACAGAGGCCAATTTTTTGCTGCGATTTAGTTGAAATTTTGCATAGGGAGTAGAATTAGCATTGTAGCTATGCGTGCCAAATTTGGTTGAAATCGGTTCAGATTTAGATATAGCTCCCATATATAGCTTTTGCCCGATTTACACTCATATGACCACAGAGGCCAATTTTTAACTCCGATTTAGTTGAAATATTGCATAGGGAGTAGAATTAGCATTGTAACTATGCGTGCCAAATTTGGTTGAAATCGGTTCAGATTTAGATATAGCTCCCATATATAGCTTTTGCCCGATTTACACTCATATGACCACAGAGGCCAATTTTTAACTCCGATTTAGTTGAAATTTTGCACAGGCAGTAGAATTAGCATTGTAGCTATGCGTGCCAAATTTGGTTGAAATCGGTTCAGATTTGGATATATCTCCCATATATAGCTTTTGCCCGATTTACACTCATATGACCACAGAGGCCAATTTTTAACTCCGATTTAGTTGAAATTTTGCACAGGGAGTAGAATTAGCATTGTAGCTATGCGTGCCAAATTTGGTTGCAATCGGTTCAGATTTAGATATATCTCCCATATACAGCTTTCGCCCGATTTACACTCATATGACCACAGAGGCCAATTTTTTGCTCCGATTTAGTTGAAATTTTGCACAGGGAATAGAATTAGCATTGTAGCTATGCGTGGCAAATTTTGTTGAAATCGGCTCAGATTTAGATATATCTCCCATATATAGCTCTCGCCCGATTTACACTCATTTGACCACAGAGGCCAATTTTTTGCTCCGATTTAGTTGAAATTTTGCACAGGGAGTAGAATTAGCATTGTAGCTATGCGTGCCAAATTCAGATCGGTTCAGATTTAGATATAGCTCCCATATATATGTTTTTCTGATTTCGACAAAAATGGTCAAAATACCAACATTTCCCTTGTAAAATCGCCACTGCTTAGTCCAAAAGTTGTAAAAATGACTCTAATTTTCCTAAACTTCTAATACATATATATCGAGCGATAAATCATAAAAAAAAACTTTTGCGAAGTTTCCTTGAAATTGCTTCAGATTTAAATGTTTCACATATTTTTTTTACTAATATTGTGTTCCACCCTAGTGCATTAGCCAACTTAAATTTTGAGTCTGTAGATTTTGTAAATTTCTATCAAATTCTGTCCAAATCTAGTGATATTTAAATGTATGTATTTGGGACAAACCTTTATATATAGCACCCAAGACCTTTGACGGATGTGATATGGTATCGAAAATTTAGATCTACAAAGTGGTGCAGGGTATAATATAGTCGGCCCCGCCCGACTTTAGACTTTCCTTACTTGTTTTTATAAAAAAAAAGAACAAAAAATATTTTTTAATAAAATAATCGGTCATATAAACAATCGAACCAAATATTTTGTACTCCCTCTATCTTAGGATGAGGTATATACAAATTTTGTCATTCCGTTTGTAGGGCATCGAAACATTGGTCTCACACCCCCGTCTTGGTCGTGGTGAAATTCTGAGTTAATCTATAGCTGCCATCTCCATCTCTCTATGGAAATCACTCTAAAGGTGAGTACTATGTTCGTATTTTTCACCAAAACACTAAATTAAAAGTACAAAAATCTATATGACAAAGATTATATTTTTATGAAGTCTTGTGAAATAATGAATGGAAAAGATCCAAGGAATTGATTGTGAATCATTTTATATTTATAATTTAACAAATTTAAAAAAGTAACCGTGAAAACAAGCTGTTTTTCAGCTTGAAAACTGAACATAGTACTCAGCTTAACTACCGAACGAAGTCGAGATCTTGTCTTGAAACTTGGTACAATAACATTTTATTCATGTCGCTTCATAATTCGCCATAATTGGTGCCGACGGTAGCCAAGTCTAAACTGATTCCAATATTTGATTGATTCACGATTTGAACTAACACGTAATTGTACATTTAGTTACGACCAATTCGGATGATCAATTCACCGTAAATCACAAGAAGTTATATCGAGAACCGGCTTGTACATGGATTATAGCAAAATCATACCAATATAAATCAAACGACAAGCGACTACGACGAGAGGACTTCCTCAGGGAGGGGTAATATCATATGTGCTCTGGCTAATTATAGTGGATGAGATTCTTAGCGTCCTGAATAATAGGGATATAAAAGTGGTGGCGTATGCGGATGACATTGTCATAATGGTTTCAGGCAAATTCTTGGACACGATCTCGGACGTGATGAGTGAGTCACTGAAATCCCTATCAGAATGGGCCAGTGGTGGTGGATTAGGAGTAAATCCTAGGAAAACGGATTTGGTGCTCTTTACCAGGAAAAGGAGACTGGATGGATACAAAGATCCAGAAATCCCTATCAGAATGGGCCAGTGGTTGTGGATTAGGAGTAAATCCTAGGAAAACGGATTTGGTGCTCTTTACCAGGAAAAGGAGACTGGATGGATACAAAGATCCAGAATTTCAGGGGACGAAGTTGACACTCTCGAAATCGCCACGTTACCTGAGGATTGTCCTGGACTCCAAACTGAATTGGCTCGAGAATTTAGCGGATCGTATGAAGAAGACCTATGCAGCATTATACGCATGTCAGAAGTTTGTTGAGGAGCGGTGGGGAATGAAACCGTCCCTTTTCAATTGACTTTATACAGCTGTGATAAGGCCAGTAGCTGTGTATGGATGTCATGTATGGTGGCCCATCACAAACTACCACAATCATATACTGAGATTGGGCAGAATAAATAGAACGGCCGTCATCTACATGACCGGAGCGATGTGGACAACGGCCACCGCAGCACTGGAGGTATTGATAGGGATATGTCCCCTGGACCTGTATATTAGGAGGACCGCGGAAGTCATACTGATCAGACTGAGGGGCCTGGACTCATTGGAGAGCACAGACTGCCGACACACTGAACTGATAGTCTATGCCGGACGACATATGAGAACTGACTATATAGCAACACGACATATGTATGAGAATAACCTGAATTCAATTATCACGAGCATAGAGGACTGGGACGAAAATAGGATAAACTTTGGAAATCTCAACATCTATACGGACGGCTCGAAATTGGCCGTGGGTACAGGCAGCGGAATTTACTGCAAGGAGCTGGAACTTAAGGAGTCCTTTAAGTTGGACGATAAATGCAGCATTTGTCAGGCTGAGAGATATTGCAAAATATGTGGAACTTCTATCGATGAGGCCTTTTTTTTAGATGCGATATCAGCATTTTTATCGCTAGTCAGACAGGCCCTGGGCAATACGAACATAAGATCGAAGGTAGTCAGCTGCTGTCGTAGAGAGCTTACAGTTCTCACTGAACAGCATAATGTAACTCTGTGTTGGGTACCTGGACATTATGGCATAACTGGGAATGAAGAAGCACATGTACCGGCAAAGGAAGGCGCAGGTGGCACGGATAACGTCATTTTGGATGTTTTTCCTCCGCTTTCTTTGTTTATTTACAGGATCAATAGCAAATATGAAGATTTATGGAAGAGACAATGGGCTTCTTCTATAGGCTTTGAACGAATGAAACTGATATGGGACGAGTATAATATTAGGAACTCTGAAATCCTGATGTCATTGCAAAGAGATGATGTGAGGTCGATAATAGGCATCACAATAGGACACAAAACTTTGGGAAAACACATGGTAAGGATCGGTCTAGCGAATGATGATATGTGTAGGTGGTGTCTGGACCCAGCATAATGTAACTCTGTGTTGGGTACCTGGACATTATGGCATAACTGGGAATGAAGAAGCACATGTACCGGCAAAGGAAGGCGCAGGTGGCACGGATAACGTCATTTTGGATGTTTTTCCTCCGCTTTCTTTGTTTATTTACAGGATCAATAGCAAATATGAAGATTTATGGAAGAGACAATGGGCTTCTTCTATAGGCTTTGAACGAATGAAACTGATATGGGACGAGTATAATATTAGGAACTCTGAAATCCTGATGTCATTGCAAAGAGATGATGTGAGGTCGATAATAGGCATCACAATAGGACACAAAACTTTGGGAAAACACATGGTAAGGATCGGTCTAGCGAATGATGATATGTGTAGGTGGTGTCTGGACCCCGAGGCTACGGAAGATTCATTTCACTTCCTGTGCCAGTGTCCAGCATTATCTTTCAGAAGAAAAAAGATACTGGGCTCTTATTTCTTTCAGACTATGACCGACTTGCGAAAATGCAGCCTGAGGAGTATTCTCGCATCGGGCTGGAGGACCTAGGCGCATCCGAAGGATACATTATCATAGAATGGACTCATTCCGGCCGGAGCGAGACATACACGAAGAGGAAGATGGAAATAAGTTTGAGAAATCGCAATGGACCAACTATGGCCTAAGTGGACACAAATCCGGTAGTTCGGATTCGTGTCATCCTCCATAACCTAACCTAACCTAACCAAATTAGACATATATCGTTATAGACCTAACATATATCTAGATTTACAATTTCTGAATAATTGGACGAAAATTCTGTTTGTAGAAGCGCAATATGTCCAATCGTTAGAACGGTATATATAGATGCTACATCAAAGCATAGATCGATACTAGAGGTGTGCACGTGACACGAAATTGTCGTGACTCACGAAAATTTTCGTGACTCACACGTGAGTCGTGAGTCACGCTCATGTCAACGGCGTGAGTGTACATGAGCGTGATTAACAAACCAAAATGTCGTGCGTGAGTGTGAGTCACGAAAACAATATCTTCGTAAGTGTGAAAAAAAATAATCCCGCTCTCCAACATAAAACGCTTAAAAGTTAAATTCATTTGCAATTTTAGTGACACCTAGGATATTAAGAGTTTAATAACGCTCTCGATTTTAATCGTGCTCATGATTTCAGACACGTCCCTCAGGTAAATTACTCATAAAATTATTCGTCAGTGACGATATTTTTCGTGAGTCACGACATTTTCGTGCGTGAGTGTGCGTGAGTACAAGTTTTCTCTTCGTGAGTGAGCGTGAGACCTACGTGAGTAAGATATTTTCGTCGTGAATGTGCGTGATCGTGAGTAAAATATTACTCACGTGCCCACGTCTAATCGATACACACCATATCTAGTTGTGGACCTAAAATTTCCCTAGATTTCTAAATTCAGGCAAATAGGATAAAAAATTACCCAAGAAGTCAAATGGGGAGATTGGTTTATATGGGGACTATATCAAAACCTGGACTAGTGTGCATATAAATGATAAACTTTGTCAAATTTCAGGACGATAATACCATTAATGAAGGCTGTAGAGTGATTAAAACAGACAAAAAGACGGTCAGACGGACATGGTTACATCGCCTAAGATTGTCTCCCTAATCAGGAATATATATACCTTATATAGTCGGAACCGATATTTCGATGTGCTACAAACGGAATGGCAAATTTGTTATATCTACATCACCATTCTATGCTGGTAGGTATAAAAAATAAAAAAATATAGCTCTTTATTTATTTATTTTTTTATACCCTCCACCATAGGATGGGGGTATATTAACATTGTCATTCCGTTTGTAACACATCGAAATATTGCTCCAAGAGCCCATAAAGTATATATATTCTGGGTCGTGGTGAAATTCTGAGTCGATTTGAGCATGTCCGTCCGTCTGTTGAATTCACGCTAACTTCCGAACGAAACTTGAAACTTGGCACAAGTAGTTGTTATTGATGTAGGAGAGATGGTATTGCAAATGGGCCATATCGGTCCACTTTTACGTATAGCCCCCATATAAAAGGATCCCCCGATTTGGCTTTCGGAGCCTCTAAGAGAAGCAAATTTCATCCGATCCGGCTGAAATTTGGTACATAGTGTTGGTATATGGTCTCTAACAACCATGCAAAAATTGGTCCACATCGGTCCATAATTATATATAGCCCCCATATAAACCGATCCTCAGAGTTGGCTTGCGGAGCCTCTAAGAGAAGCAAATTTCATCCGATCCGTTTGAAATTAGGTACATGGTGTCGGCATATGATCTTTAACAACCATGCAAAAATTGGTACACATCGGTCCATAATTATATATAGCTCCCATATAAACCGATCCCCAGGTGTGACCCAGGTGCCTATCGGAGACACAAAATTCATCCGATCTGGTGGAAATTTGATACGTGGTGGTAGTATATGATATTTAACAATCATGCCAAAAGTGGTCCATATCAGTCCATAATCATATACAGCCCCCATATAAACTGATCCCCAGATTTGTCCTCCGGAGCCTCTTGGAGGAGCAAAATTCATTCGATCCGGTTGAAATTTGGAACATGGTGTTAGAATGTGGTCTCTAACAAACACGCAAGAATTGGTCCATATCGGTCCATAATTATATATAGCCCACGTATAAACCGTTCCCCAAATTTGATTTCCGGAGCCTCTTGGAGGAGCAAAATTCATCCGTGGTGTTAGTATAAAGGGTGATACGGTCAAAATTTGGTCAAGGGAAAACGCGTGTAAATCGGTGAAATCGTTTATTTAAAAAATCAAATTAAATTTCTTTTTCACGTTCAATTAGTGTAAAATTCAGGAAAAATATTCAGTTAGGCTTTCGCTTTTCCAAATCCGAATTGCCGGGTCTCACGCTTGACACCTGCCATCAGATTTTGTACAGCCACCTTGTCCACCTTCTTCGCCGCAGAAAGCCAGTTTGCCTTGAACTGCTGCTCGTCTTTAGCAGTTTTTTTGATCTTCTTTAGGTTCCGCTTGACAATAACCCAGTATTTCTCAATTGGGCGGAGCTCTGGCTTGTTGGGAGGGTTCTTGTCCTTGGGAACCACCTGCACGTTGTTGGCGGCGTACCATTCCATGGCGTTTTTACCGTAATGGCAAGATATCAAAACAGTACGGAACAACCGTGTTTCTTCAGGAAATGCAGCAGACGTTTATTCAAACACTCTTTCATGTAAGTTTCTTGGTTGACAGTCCCGGAAGCTATGAAAACGCTGCTTTTCAAGCCACAGGTACAGATGGCTTGCCAAACCAGATATTTCTTTGCGAACTTTGACAGTTTTATGTGCTTGAAAATATCTGCTATCTTTCCCCTTCCTTTTGCCATATAAAACTCCTGTCCAGGAAGCTGCTTGTAGTCGGCTTTGACGTAGGTTTCGTCGTCCATTACCACGCAGTCAAACTTCGTCAGCATCGTCGTGTACAGCCTCCGGGATCGCGCTTTTGCCGTCGTATTTTGTTTATCATCGCGATTTGGAGTCACTACCTTCTTGTAAGTCGATAGTCCGGCTCGTTTTTTGGCTCGATGCACGGTTGTAGACGATATTTGCGGCATCTTATTTGCGGCATCTCGGAGAGAGAGGTTAGGGTTTCGCTTGAAACTACCGGCAACTCTCTTTGTCGTCTCAGCGGCTTCCGGTTTTCGATTTCCCCCCGATCCAGACTTCCTGGCTGTCGACAAACGTTCCCCAAACACTTTAATTACATTTGTAACGGTTGATTTTGCAACTTTTAGCGATTTTGCCAGCTTTGCGTGCGAGTAGCTCGGATTTTCGCGATGCGCGAGCAAAATTTTGATACGCTGCTCTTCTTGCTTGGACGGCATTTTGACAACTGAAGAGTGAATTCCAAAATCAAAATAGGAGCAACATTCCACACACACACCTTCAAAATGAGGGGTGTTCAGGTTTTTTAAATGCAAAATTGAAAGAAATACGTCAAGTTTATATTGACCAAATTTTGACCGTATCACCCTTTAAGGCCGCTAAAAACCATGCCAAAATTGGTCCATATCGGTATATAGTTATATATAGCCGATCCCCAATCACACAAAAATTGGTCCATATCGGTTCATAATCATGGTTGCCACTCGAGCCAAAAATAATCTACCAAAATTTTATTTTTATAGAAAACATTGTCAAAATGTTATTTCTATAGAAAATTTTATCAAAATTTTATTTCTATAGAAAATTTTGTCAAAATTTTATTTTTATAGAAAACATTGTCAAAATGTTATTTCTATAGAAAATTTTATCAAAATTTTATTTCTATAGAAAATTTTGTCAAAATTTTATTTTTATAGAAAACATTGTCAAAATGTTATTTCTATAGAAAATTTTATCAAAATTTTATTTCTATAGTAAATTTCGACAAAATTTTATTTCTATAGAAAATTTTGACAAAATTTTACTTCTATAGAAAATTTTGTCAAAATTTTATTTCTATAGAAAATTTTGTCAAAATTTTACTTCTATAGAAAATGTTTTCAAAATTTTATTTTGTCAAAATTTTATTTCTATAGAAACTTTAAACTTAATCGGCCTTTTTAGTTTAATATATACCACGTATGGACTATGTGGTATATATTACGGTGTTAGGAAGTTTTAAGATACCTTGCCATCGGCTTCAGTAGAAGTTTCTACGCAATCCATGGTGGAGGGTCCATAAGCTTCGGCCTGGCTGAACTTACGGCCGTATATACTTGTTTTTTTTTTTTTTTTGTATTACATATCAGCCATGGCGGCTGATTAGGCATTAGGTTTTACTTACATGTTTTCTTTTTGGGGCGTTGGTTACTTCTTCCATATAAATTATAACTGTAATCAATCTAATTTTCTTTGTCTTGGTCTAATCATATCCCACTGCAATCTCAATATTGACATAATAAACTCAAATAACCGAGATTCGATGTACTAGCGTCTGCTCACTCGAAAGGAAAATTATCCTGTAATCCAGGTATAAAATGATTTATGGTTGCCTCTAATCTAATTTTCATGTTCATCATCTATCAATGATGTATCCTTAAATCCATGCCAGCATATTCATTAATATTTCATCTTTTGGTATTATCGTCATGGTAATTCGTAACCACTCCTCACGATTAATTTGCTCATCGAAAACTTCAAGTTTAGCCAGCTTATGAAACTTTTCAGACGTCATATATAATATGGGGCTGTTTGTTGTTTTCTTGCTTTCCTAATCATCAAGTCAATATCCTATCCAATCAGCCGGACAAGGAGATAAACATGAATGCATATTAACACGTATTGTGAAAACTTCGAATACCGTGAGGGAGAAAGGAAGCCAGCACAATCATTAATGGCCACATAGATATTGACCACACGAAAAGAATATTCATTGGTAAATGTCAACCTTTTGATTAAGGTCATCCTTGGATACGTGATATTGTACATGATGCATGGCCTGAAACTTTTGTAATTGTAATCTCATTATCCACGTACGCAGAGTATTGAGTTGAATCGCCTACTCCCCTCCAATTTTCATCTCTACCAAATTCCACTACACTGAAAAAAAGCATGGCTGGTTCCAAAGATTCTGTTCTTATACTAATGGTTTATGTATTGATTCCGAGCCAAAGAGCGAAGAATTGAAGAAAGGATGCTTTTAAGATACAATTATCCTTTAACCCTCCAACGGGTGAGAAAGTCCCTGGGGAACTTTTTCATTTTCAAACTGAACTTACAACTTGATGGTCCAATGGAAATATACCCGAGCCATGTATTCCAAGGAAATTTGTCCAGAATCGTTTAAAATTTTTCAAAGCAATCTGACCCATTTAGTTTCTATTGAAATTCGAATGTCTTCTGCGACCTTGTACTGAAATTCTAAGAAATAGTTAGTAAATGCACATCTTTGAAACAGACACAGACACCAATGAAGAAATTAGAGATGTCAGCAATGGTAAAGACGACTAAACTGATGCTCATCAACCGACATGATCCAATTTCCGCATGGTAATTAGAAGGCCAAATTTCAACCGGATCAGATGAGGCTTCAAAAGTCAAATTTTGAACGGTCGGTTTATATAGGGCTATATAACATTGGCCTCATGTGAACCAAGTTTTACATTGTTGTAGAGAGCATATGCTGCCATCACTTACCAAATTCCAACGGGTTCGGATGAAATTGCTATTGCCAGAGGCTCCGGAAAAACGATTGCCACAATTGGTAGAATTCTACCAAAAATGGTAAATTTTTTATTGTTTGGTACTCTACCAAGGGAGATTTCTCGATGATTTGGTAGATTTTTCAATATATTCCTCTCGCACAAAGAGGAACTTAACAAATTTTTATAGAAATAAATTGTTTTTATTGCTATAGAAATACAATTTTGACAAAAATTTCTATACAATTAAAATTTTGATAAAATTCTCTATAGAAATAAAGTGTTGACAAAATTTTTTATAAAAATAAAATAATGACACAATTTTCTATAGAAATAAAAATCTGACAAATTTTTCTACAAAATTTCTATTTTTTTTTATTTGGAAAATTTTTTCTAGAAAAACTCGTTTTAGAAAATTTTCTATAGAAATAAAATTTTGACAAAATTTTCTACAGAAGTAAAATTTTGACAATATTTTCTATTGAAATAAAATTTTGACAAAATTTTCGGCAAAAAATAAAATTTTGAGAAAATTTCCTATAGAAATAAAATTTTGTCTAGAAAAACTCTTTTTAGAAAATTTTCTATAGAAATAAAATTTTGAGAAAATTTTCTATAGAAATAAAATTTTGAGAAAATTTTCTATAGAAATAAAATTTTGAGAAAATTTTCTATAGAAATAAAATTTTGAGAAAACTTTTTATACAAATAAAATTTTTTCTAGAAAACTCTTTTTAGAAAATTTTCTATAGAAATAAAAATTTGATAAAATTTTCTCTAGAAATAAAATTTTGACAAAATTTTCTATAGAAATAAAATTTTGACAAAATTTTTCTATAGAAATAGAATTTTGACAAATTTCTATAGAAAAATAATAATGTCTACGAAAAGGCAATTTTGATAAAATTTCCTATCGAAATAAAATGTTGACAATGGAAATAAAATTTAGAAAAAATTTTCTGCGGAAATAAAATTAAGAAAAAATTTTCTATAGCAATAAAATTTTGACAAAATTTTCTATAGCAATAACATTTTGACAAATTTTATTAAAGAAATAAAATTTTGAAAAAATAGAAATTAGTCTATGAAAAAATTGTCTATGGAAATAAAATGTTGACAAAATTTTCTATAGAAATAAAATTTTGAAAAAAAAAATTCTATAAAATTCTAAAAAAATTCTAAAATTCTAAAAAAATTCTATAAAAATAAAATTTTGAAAAAAGCTTCTATAAAAGTAAAATTTTGAAAAATTTTCTATAAAAGTTAAATTTTGAGAAAATTTCTTATAGAAATTAAATTTTTAGAAAATTTTCTATAGAAATAAAATGTTGACAATATTTGCTTTAGATTTTTGGAAAACTTTGTCTAGAAAAAAACATTGAGAAAATTTTGTATAGAAATAAAATTTTTGGAGATTTTTCTATAGAAATAAACGTTTGACAAAATTTTCTGTAGAAAAAAAATTGACAAAATTTACTATAGAATATAAATTTTGACAAGATTTTCTTTAGAATTAAAATTTTGACATTTTTTTTTTTTGAATTAAAATTTTAAAAACTTTTTTTTTAATTAAAATATTGACAAACTATGAGACAATTTGACAACATGGAAATAAAATTTTGACAAAATTTTGTTTAGAAATAAAATTTTAAAAATATTTTCTTTAGAAAGAACATTTTGAGAGTATTTTCTATAGAAATCAAATTTTGAAAAAAATTTATATCGACATAAAATTTTGAGAAAAATTTCCATATAAATAAGATTGTGAGAAAAATTTCTCTATAAATAAAATTTGTAGAAAATTTACGATAGAAATAACATTTTGAAAAAGTTTTCTGTAGAAATAAAGTGTTAACAAAATCTTCTATAGAAATAAAATGTTGACAAAAATTTTTATAGAAATAAAAGATTGGCACAATTTTTATAGAAATAAAAGTTTGGCACAATTTTCTATAGAAGTCAAATTTTGACAAAACTTCGTATAAGAATAAAATTTTGACAAAATTTTCTATAGAAAAAAATTTTGAAAAATTTTCTATGGAAATAAAATTTTCAAAAAATTTTCTATGGAGATAAAATTTTGACAAAATGTTGGCACAATTTTTTAAAGATATCAAATTTTGACAAAACTTCCTATAAAAATAAAATTTTGACTAAATTTAAAGAGCACATACTAATGTGTATCTAATTTTAAACGGATCGGAAATATTTGCTCTTCCAAGGAGATCCGGAAGTCAAATTTAGGGTCAAATTTGAAATTTTTCTTTGAATTAAAATATTGACAAAATTTTCTATAGAAATAAAGTTTTGATAAAATTTTATATAGAAAGAAAATTTTGACAAAATTTTATATAGAACTAAAATTTTGACAAAATTTTTTATATTTTTTATATAGAAATAAAATTTTTGGAAAATTTTGTATAGCAAAAAACATAGAGAAAATTTTATATAGAAATATAAAACGAAGATTAAGAATGCAAGGCTAACAGATGATGAAATCCTGATATCGTTTGATGTTGTATCACTGTTTCCCAGTATACCGGTAAACCTAGCCATTGCAATGATTGAGAAGAAATGGGACTTAATCAAAAATTATACAAAAATACCTCGTGATATTTTCAAGGAACTAGCACTATTTTGTATCAAAGACAGTAGGTACTTCAAATATGAAGATAAGACATATGAACAATTGAAAGGAATGCCAATGGGATCTCCAGCATCTCCAATAATTGCTGACATCATCATGGAAGAGCTACTAGACGTGTCCTTAAGCAAGATACCGAAACCTCGAATTATAACAAAATATGTGGACGACATATTTGCGATAGTAAAGAAAACCGATGTGGAAAGTACTCTTGACGCATTAAACTCATTCCACAGTCAAATACAATTTACAATGGAGTTAGAGAAGGATAACAAGCTACCATATTTAGACTGTAACATACTGAGAGATGATAATTGTTTGAGGCTCAATTGGTATCAAAAACCAACAGCAACTGGACGACTAATAAATTATAATTCAAAACACAATAAAAGTATAATCCATATGACAGCAATCAATTTTATAGATCGAATCTTAAGGATAAGTGATGCAGAATTCCACAAGGAGAATGAAATAAAGATAAGACAAATATTGACCACAAACGATTTTCCAAATAGAATAATAAGCAGACTAATAAATCGCGTTAAAAATAAAACACTTGACGAAAACATTAAAACTAAGACTATTGAAGAGCCGGACCATAATAAGGATAAGTCATACAAACCCATGACTTACGTTGAAGGATTCTCAGAGCGTTTTTTCAAATCGGACGTATATAACAAGGACAAGATTCAAATTGCTTCACGCACATCGAGAACAGTAAAGGAATTATTCAGCAACACAAAGTCAAAAATAAAGAATGAGGACAGGAGTAACATAGTGTACAAAATTAAATGTAATGGAGACAAGTCCAACATATGCCCAATGGCATATGTTGGCACTACAATGACCAAACTTAAGACAAGACTTTCGTCGCATAAATCAGACCTTAAAGCTGTAGACAAATCAGTAGAGCAAAAAACAGCACTTGCAGCTCACTGTGCAACAACAGGACACAAGCCCAACTTCACAGACGTCGAGATACTTGCTCAAGAGAATAATCATAGGCGTAGATACACTCTTGAGATGCTTAATATAATAGATCTCTCTCCTGACAAGAGAATGAATTTCAAAAAAGACACGGAAGAATGCGCGAGAATGTATCGACACATCATAAACAAGCATCGACACAAACGAAGCTTAGTGTACGGTGGCTTGCAGAACGAACAGCATCACACGAACTCACGTTAGTTATTTTCAATATATTATATCTAAAATAATATTGTGATTTGTGAATATTAAAAGTAATTTAATTTTTGTAATTTATGTAGATACAAAATCCCAGAAGATGGTTAGTGGCACTAACCGAAATATTGGAAATAAATATTAAAACAAATCAATAATCGATTGTTTCTATGACCTCAAGCCGAACAAAATTAATAATCAGAATAGAAATAAAATTTTGAAAAATTTTTCTATAGAAATAACAAAAATTTTCTATGGAAATAAAATTTTCAAAAAATTTTCTATGGAGATAAAATTTTGACAAAATGTTGGCACAATTTTTTAAAGATATCAAATTTTGACAAAACTTCCTATCAAAATAAAATTTTGACTAAATTTAAAGAGCACATACTAATGTGTATCTAATTTTAAACGGATCGGAAAGATTTGCTCTTCCAAGGAGATCCGGAAGTCAAATTTAGGGTTAAATTTGAAATTTTTCTTTGAATTAAAATATTGACAAAATTTTCTATAGAAATAAAGTTTTGATAAAATTTTATATAGAAAGAAAATTTTGACAAAATTTTATATAGAAATAAAATTTTGACAAAATTTTTTATATTTTTTATATAGAAATAAAATTTTTGGAAAATTTTGTATAGCAAAAAACATAGAGAAAATTTTATATAGAAATAAAATTTTGAAAAATTTTTCTATAGAAATAAGGTTTGACAAAATTTACTATAGAATATAAATTTTGACAAGATTTTCTTTAGAATTAAAATTTAGATGTTTTTTTTTTGAATTAAAATTTTGACAATTTTTTTGAACTAAAATATTGACAAAATTTTCTATGAAAAAAAATGTTGGCACAATTTTTTATAGATATCAAATTTTGACAAAACTTCCTATAAAAATAAAATTTTGACAAAATTTTTTATAGAAAAAAAAATTGACAACATTTTCTATGGAAATAAAATTTTGAAAAAATTTTCTATGGAAATAAAATTTTGAAAAAATTTTCTATGGAAACAAAATTTTGACAAAATTTTCTATGGAGACAAAATTTTGACAAAATGTTGGCACAATTTTTTATAGATATCAAATTTTGACAAAACTTCCTATAAAAAAATAAAAAAATTTTGTATCGAAAAAAAATTCTATATAGATAAATTTTTGACAAGATTTTCTATAGAAATAAATTTTTTGGAAAATTTTCTCTAGCAAAATACTATGAGACAATTTGACAACATTTTCTATAGAAATAAAATTTTGACAACATTCTTCATGGAAATAAAATTTTGACAAAATTTTGTATAGAAAAAAAAAATAACAACTAAATGTTCAATAGTTTGTTCGACTTCATTGAAAGGTTTATCCACTATTGAACAAGAAAAAATCTTTATCTCACAGAAATGCGTATTCTATGCTAAGCTAAACTCGAATTCGTATTTTAAGGACATGAAATCTTTGGCCTCACCACAATATTTTTTTCAATGTAGTTTCCCCATATGTGTGATGGCGATATGGTAGCCTCCGATAAATGTTCAGCCACCAGTGAATGGCATAGCTTCGAAGTATTTGTCTACTTTGTGGCTTGTGCAAAGCGAAGAATGTAATAATTTATGACATTCCTTTGATGAAAAGTTGCGAAAGTCGGTTGCTGAGAAGCAGTTTCCAATGGAGGCCAAATTCTGAAATATCCACTTGACGATAAGTCTTAGTCTGGCATTACTAAGAAAATGTTTGAAAAATAATCGTGGGATTCATCAAACATGTAGCTACCTTTGTAGCAGCTCCAGCAACCACAACCACATATGTAGATATTTGCTGATCCACATCATAAATTGTGAATCGATGGCACAAAATTATTTGGTTTTAGTCCATCAAAAGAATTAAATAATTATTTTAAATAATCTCAAAAAAAAAAAAAAATAATAGAATGTTGGCTTGGTACGGAAAATTAAAATATCAAATTTTTGTACCAACGAAAGCAAAAAAAAAAACAAGTATATACGGCCGTAAGTTCGGCCAGGCCGAAGCTTATGTACCCTCCATCATGGATTGCGTAGAAACTTCTTCTAAACACTGCCATCCACAATCGAATTACTTAAGTTGCGGTAACGCTTGCCGATGGCAAGGTATCTTAAAACCTCCTAACACCATCTTCTAAATTGTATGTCCATACGTGGTTTATATTAAAGCAAAAAAGATCGATCCAATACGTATATAATTCAGTTTGACAAAGTAGACATAAAATTTTGACAAAATTTTCTACAGAAAGAAAATATCAAAAAATTTTCTATGGAAATAAAATTTTCACAAAATTTTCTATAGAAATAAAAATTTTGACAAAATTTTCTATAGAAAGAAAATTTTGACAAAAATTTCTACAGAAATAAAATTTTAACAAAATTTTCTATAGAAATAAACTTTTGACAAAATTTTCTATAGAAATAAAATCTTGGTCGATTATTTTTGGCTCAAGTGGCAACTATGATTATGAACCGAATAAAATTTGAACAAAATTTTCTATAGAAATAAAATTTTGACAAAATTTTCTATAGAAATAAAATTTTGACAATGATGAAAATTTTATTATGAACCGAATAAAATATTAACAAAATTTTCTCTAGAAATAAAATTTTGACAACATTTTCTATAGAAATAAAATTTTGGTAGATTATTTTTGGCTCTAGTGGCAACCATGATTATGAACCGATATGGACCAATTTTTGTGTGATTGGACCAATTTTGGTATGGTTGTTAGCGACCATATACTAACACCACGTTCCTACTTTGAACCGGATCGGATGAATTTTGCTCTTCCAAGAGGCTCCGGAGGTCAAATCTGGAGAACGTTTTATATGGGGGCTATATATAATTATGGACCGATATGGACGATGTTCCAAATTACAACCGGATTGGATGAAATTTGCTTCTCTTGGAGACTTCGCAAGCCAAATCTGGGGATCGGTTTATATGGGTGCTATATATAATTATGAACCGATGTGGACCAATTTTTGCACGGTTGTTAGAGACCAATATCATGTACCAAATTTCAGGCGGATCGGATAAAATTTGCTTCTTTTTGAGGCTCCGCAACCCAAATCTGGGGATCGGTTTATATGGGCGCTATATATAATTATGGACCGATGTGGACCAATTTTTGCACGGTTGTTAGAGACCATATACCAATACCATGTACCAAATTTCAGCCGGATCGGATGCAATTTGCTTCTCTTTGAGGTTTCGCAAGCCAAATCTGGAGATCGGTTTATATGGGGGCTATATGTAATTATAGACCGATGTGGACCAATTTTTGCATGGTTGTTAGGGACCATATACCAACATCATGTACCAAATTTCAGCCGGATCGGATGAAATTTGCTTCTCTTTGAGGCTCCGCAAGCCAAAATCTGGGGATCGGTTTATATTGGGGCTATATATAATTATGGACCAATGTGGACCAATTTTTGCATGATTGTTAGAGACCATATACCAACACCATGTACCAAATTTCAGCCGGATCGGATGAAATATGCTTCTCTTAGAGGCTCCACTAGCCAAATCTGGGGATCGGTTTATATGGGGGCTATAATAATAAAGGACCGATATGGACCAATTTTTGTATGGTTGTTAGAGACCATATACCAACATCATGTACCAAATTTCAGCCGGATCGGATGAAATTTTCTTCTCTTTGAGGCTCCACAAGCCAAATCTGGGGATCGGTTTATATGGGGGCTATATATAATTATGGACCGATGTGAACCAATTTTTGCATGGTTGTTAGAGACCATATACCAACACCATATACCAAATTTCAGCCGGATCGGATGAAATATGCTTCTGTTAGAGGCTCCACAAGCCAAATCTGGGGATCGGTTTATATGGGGGCTATATATAATTATGGACCGATGTGGACCAATTTTTGCATGGTTGTTAGAGACCATATACCAACACCATATACCAAATTTCAGCCGGATCGGATGAAATGTGCTTCTTTTAGAGGCTCCACAAGCCAAATCTGAGGGTCCCTTTATATGGGGGCTATACGTAAAAGTGGACCGATATGGCCCATTTTCAATACCATCCGACCTACATCGATAACAACTACTTGTGCCAAGTTTCAAGTCGATAGCTTGTTTCGTTCGGAAGTTAGCGTGATTTCAACAGACGGACGGACGGACGGACGGACGGACATGCTTAGATCGACTCAGAATTTCACCACGACCCAGAATATATTTACTTTATGGGGTCTTAGAGCAATATTTCGATGTGTTACAAACGGAATGACAAAGTTAATATACCCCCATCCTATGATGGAGGGTATAACAAGTATATACGGCCGTAAGTTCGGCCAGGCCGAAGCTTATGTACCCTCCATCATGGATTGCGTAGAAACTTATTCTAAACACTGCCATCCACAATCGAATTACTTAAGTTGCGGTAACGCTTGCCAATGGCAAGGTATCTTAAAACCTCCTACCACCATCTTCTAAATTGTATGTAAGTCCATACGTGGATATATTAAATCAAAAAAGATCGATCCAATAAGTATATAATTCAGTTTGACAAAGTAGACATAAAATTTTGACAAAATTTTCTACAGAAATAAAATTTTAACAAAATTTTCTATAGAAATAAATTTTTCACAAAATTTTCTATAGAAATAAAAATTTTCTATAGAAAGAAAATTTCGACAAAAATTTCTACAGAAATAAAATTTTAACAAAATTTTCTATAGAAATAAACTTTTGACAAAATTTTCTATAGAAATAAAATCTTGGTAGATTATTTTTGGCTTGAATGGCAACCACGATTATGAACCGAATAAAATTTGAACAAAATTTTCTATAGAAATAAAATTTTGACAAAATTTTCTATAGAAATAAAATTTTGACAAAATTTTCTATAGAAATAAAATTTTGACAATGATGACAATTTTATTATGAAACGTATAAAATTTAAAAAAAAAATTCTCTAGAAATAAAATTTTGACAAAATTTTCTATAGAAATACAATTTTGACAAAATTTTCTATAGAAATAAAATTTTGACAAAATTTTCTATAGAAATAAAATTTTGACAAAATTTTCTATAGAAATAAAATTTTGGTAGATTATTTTTGGCTCTAGTGGCAACCATGATTATGAACCGATATGGACCAATTTTTGTGTGATTGGACCTATTTTGGTATGGTTGTTAGCGACCATATACTAACACCATGTTCCTAATTTGAACTGGATCGAATGAATTATGCTCTTCCAAGAGGCTCCGGAGGTCAAATCTGGGGATCGGTTTATATGGGGGCTATATATAATTATGGACCGATATGGACCAATTTTTGCGTGACTGTTAGAGACCATATACCAACACCATGTACCAAATTTCAGCCGGATCGGATGAAATATGCTTCTCTTAGAGGCTCCACAAGCCAAATCTGGGGATCGATTTATATGGGGGCTATATACAATTATGGACCGATGTGGACCAATTTTTGCATGGTTGTTAGAGACCATATACCAACACCGTGTACCAAATTTCAGCCGGATCGGGTGAAATTTACTTCTCTTTTAGGCTCCGCAAGCCAAATCTGGGGAATGGTTTATATGGGGGCTATATATAATTACGGACCGATGTGGACCAATTTCTGCATGGTTGTTAGAGACCATATACCAACACCATATACCAAATTTCAGCCGGATCGGATGAAATATGCTTCTGTTAGAGGCTCCACAAGCCAAATCTGAGGGTCCCTTTATATGGGGGCTATACGTAAAAGTGGACCGATATGGCCCATTTTCAATATCATCCGACCTACATCGATAGCAACTAAAGGGTGATTTGTTAAGAGCTTGATAACTTTTTTTAAAAAAAAAACGCATAAAATTTGCAAAATCTCATCGGTTCTTTATTTGAAACGTTAGATTGGTCCATGACATTTACTTTTTGAAGATAACGTAACGTTGCGTCCAACAGCATCTTTGAAAAAATACGGTCCAATGATTCCACCAGCGTACAAACCACACCAAACAGTGCATTTTTCGGGATGCATGGGCAGTTCTTGAACGGCTTCTGGTTGCTCTTCACTCCAAATGCGGCAATTTTGCTTATTTACGTAGCCATTCAACCAGAAATGAGCCTCATCGCTGAACAAAATTTGTCGATAAAAAAGCGGATTTTCTGCCAACTTTTCTAGGGCCCATTCACTGAAAATTCGACGTTGTGGCAGATCGTTCGGCTATTCATGATGAAATGTCAAAGCATACTGAGCATCTTTCTCTTTGACACCATGTCTGAAATCCCACGTGATCTGTCAAATACTAATGCATGAAAATCCTAACCTCAAAAGAATCACCCTTTACTTGTGCCAAGTTTCAAGTTGATAGCTTGTTTCGTTCGGAAGTTAGCGTGATTTCAACAGATGGACGGACATGCTTAGATCGACTCAGAATTTCACCACGACCCAGAATATATATACTTTATGGGGTCTTAGAGCAATATTTCGATGTGTTACAAACGGAATGACAAAGTTAATATACCCCCATCCTATGATGGAGGGTATAAAAATCATTTTTGTTTGCAAACTTTACCAGCTTTAGTAATACTGGGCATAAATTGGAATTGTTTTTAGATGCAATATACTAACATCACGTACCAAATTTCAACCGGATCGAATGAAATTTGCTCCTCCAAGAGGTTCCGCAAGCCAAATCTGGGGATCGGTTTATATGGGGACTGTACTTAAAAGTGGTCCGATATGGTCCGTTTGATGTTATGTGAAATGCGAAACAAAAAGCTACTGAACAACTAAACAAGTTTTCATATATTTTTGCTGGTAATAGCTTGAGTTGCTATATTTGCTCATATATTTGCTTCTTACTACATTGTGTTACGGTTCGGTCACACTGGGAATATATTTGATAGAAATCAAAAAAATAATTCGTTACCACAAACCTGTAAACATTTTTAGCTCATATTGGATATATAAAATGATGATAGGAGAGTTCTCTATTAACTGTAACCAAATATTTCGAAAACTCTTCTGGAAAAAATTTTGCAACTCATTTAGGTCAAATATTTTCCTGTTGTGACCATAACCTTAGTTACATATCGAAATTTAAATGCTGAAAATTTCAGCCAAATGTGGCAAATATAGGTGAAGTTATACCACTGTTAGTTAAAATGTTAAAAATATGCACTCGGTTTTGATCGCCAGTGTAAATAAAAATCGAACTAAATTTGTTTACTTGCTTGTTGCGGGTAAGCTCGGAAATGGATTTATTTAAAATTTTCACAGAACGTAAAAATAGACTACTTCCTCTTTTGATATCTGGTCGGGGAGGAGGACCTCCCCTTGCCCGATTTTTACTTAGAGTACATTGAAAAAAACTAAACTTTTCCGATTTACTTAAAATTTTCTGAGGAGGTGGGGTGGGGAGGTTATGAAATGAATATGAGGAACCTGATTTTTGAAGGGGAGAAAAGAAGAGGACCTCCTCTTGCCTGAGTTTTTTAGAAATTGTATCTAAGTCGGGCAAAGGGAAGGACGTTCCTAGTGCGATGGGTGACCTCACCCTGACATTTTGTAAGTTGAAGAAAATTTCCTAGATTCTCTTGAAACTTTCTGGAAAGGTTGAAGGTGATCATTAACAACAAGTAAGGAAAGACTAAAGTCGCTCAGGGCCGACTATATTATACCCTTCACCACTATGTATACCAACATTTTTGATACCATCTTCAAATTTGTTAGAAGCTATATGAAGGTTTATATTCCAATAAACAAATATTTAAATATGAACCGATTTGGACAAAATTTTTTAAACTATCACAAAATGTCTAGACTCAAAATTTAAATTGGTTAATGACCGCGACGGACCACAATGATAGTAAAACAAGTGAGGAAAGTCTAAAGTCGGGCGGGACCGACTATATTATACCCTCCACCACTTAGTAGATCTAAATTTTCGATACCATATCACATCCGTCAAATGTGTTGGATGCTATATATAAAGGTTTGTCCCAAACAGGGCTGTGGAGTCGAGCCAATTTTGCTCGACTCCGACTCCAGCATTTTTCATCAGCTCGACTCAGGTAGTTATATTACCCGGAGTCGACTCCGGGTAATATAACTAAATCTCATTTTAATACCACTAATTTGTAGTTCTATTGTGGGGGTACTGTAAGTGGATCGATATAAAGTATCGTATTTATTTATGTGTGCAAAAAAGTCTTAATTTAACATTATATGCCAATTGAACTCCATATTTCAAATTTAGGGCAATGTTTAATAAATAAAATAATGATATAAATACCCATCATAATATGAGAAGATACCAACAGTATATGTATTTGTGGACCAAAATTATTGATACTATCTCAAATCCTTTAAATTTGTTGCGAGCTATATAAAGGTTTATATTCCCATATGCATGAATTTGAATCTGAATCGATTTAGACAAAATTGAATATACTTCTACAAAATCTATGCACTTAAAATTTATATCTAACGTTATGGGACGTAACACAATTTTAACAAAAACTAAAAATGCAAGGAATGTCTATAGTCGGGCGGGCCTATTATAATCAGACTTCTACAAAATCACGGGCAATATTTGGGAAATATTTATAATTGTTTAGACAATTTCGCAAAAATGCATTTATGATTCATTCATTGAAAAATTTGAAAATTTTAGTCATTTCAACAAGTTTTCGACTTAGCAGTGAGTATCAGTGAGCATACAATTTTGGAAAAATTTTTGTTTAGTAACTATAGAAATAAAATTTTGCAAAAATTTCTACAGTAACAAAATTTTGACTAAATTTTCTATAGAAATAAAATTTTGGCAAAATTTTCTATAGAACTCAAATTTTGACCAAATATATAGAAATAAAATTTTGAATAAAATTTTTATAGAAATAAAATTTGGCAAAATTTTTTATAGAAATAAAAGTTTGAAAAAATTATGAATAAAAAAAACAAGCAACCAAAATTTTGCAAAATTTTCTATAGAAATAAAATTTTGCAAAATATCCCAGCAAAAACTAGGTAACCACATCTCATTACAATTGACATTACCAGGAGTAAAGCTGTCATTACACGTTGCATTACATTGCGGCGAGTTATAATGACTAACTTGTAATGACAAAAATAAATACTTCTCGGTAATTTTCGAATTGTTATTCTCAAATTTTTAGGCAGTTGTAGTTAATATAATTATTCACATAATCGAGCACTTACATAAAAAATCAAAAAGAATATGTAATGTAACGGTAATTCTGAAGATTTTTCCGTTAGGAATTTTTTACATTTATTTCTATTTTAAGTGTGAAATTAATTTGAGTGTAATCTTATTTAGATTATTTATTAGAATTTTTGTTTATTTATACAATATTCGTTTCTATTCAAGTAGTTCTCCTATTACAGCACCACTCGCCATATTTTGATCCATTGTAATCGGCGATAGAAATCAATATTTTCGAGATTTGGTTGCCTGAGACAATAAGTGGCTATTTTGCAAGTTTTGGTGTATCTACGAATAAGTCATTACATATTAGGTGATTATATGCTTTAAATGCACTACTTATTTTATGGCCGATAGTATGCCTGGGAAGAAGTACTTCCCTCCTAGGACATGCGTATGTAAATGTAATCCGAAGCGATGCCAATTAATAAGTGGTTATTAATTTTTAAAAAGGCTTACCTACAAGATTACCGGGTAATGAGAGTTTTTGCTGGGATTCTATAGAAACAAAATTTTGACTAAATTTTCTATAGAAGTAAAATTTTGACTAAATTTTATATAGAAAAAAAATATTTCTATAGTAATAAAATTTTGAATACATTTTTTATAGCAGTGAGTATCAGTGAGCATCAGTAAGAAAAAACAAGTATATACAGCAGTAAGTTCGGCCGGGCCGAATCTTAAATACCCACCACCATGAACCAAATATTAGAGTTTCCTTTGAAATTTCAGGAGGGCTTGAGGACTTGAGGACACAACCCGAAGATAAATTTAAAGATTTCACCTATGAGGACTATATCACATTCTGGATTTATAAGAACCATTTTTGTTTGAGGTTTAGAGGAATCATTAACATCTCTTGTAAGTGTGCAAGAAAATTATAAAATAACGTCTTGATTTGAAATCTTAAATTTGTAGAAGTAAAATCTGGAAATTTTACATTGAGTTTCAAGCAATTTTCATGATCAGTGCGCCTTCTACACCCTCAAGAAGTGAAGTTGGTCTATATGGAGGCATTACCAAATGGACCGATATAAACTTAATCCGATACACGTTTTTGTGAGCCTAAAATACCAGAATATTTACAATTTCAGGCATATCAGATAAAAACTACGGTTTCTAGAAACCCAAGGAGTTAAATCGGGAGATCGTTCTTATGGGGGCTATACTAAAATATGGACCGATACTCACCATTTTCGGCACACCTCTTTGTGACCCGAAAATACCTTTAGATTTCCAATTTCAGGCAAATAGGATAAAAACTTCGGATTCTAGAAGCCCAAGAAGTAAAATTGGGGAATCGGTCTATATGGGGGCTATACCAAAATATGGATCGATACTCACCATTTTCGGCACACCTCTTTATGGTCCTAAAATACCTCTAGATTTCCAATTTCAGACAAATTGGATAAAAACTACAGTTTCTATAAGCCCAAGACCCCAAATCGGGAGATCGGTCTATATGGGGGCTATACCAAAATATGGATCGATACTCACAATTTTTGGCACACGTATTTGTGGTCCTACAATACCTCTAGATTTCCAATTTCAGGTAAATTGAATAAAAACTGCGGTTTCTATAAGCCCAAGAAGTAAAATCGGGAGATCGGTCTATATGGGGGCTATACCAAAATATGGACCGATACTCACAATTTTTGGCACACATATTTGTGGTCCTACAATACCTCTAGATTTCCAATTTCAGATAAATTGAATAAAAACTGCGGTTTCTATAAGCCCAACAAGTAAAATCGGGAGATCGGTCTATATGGGGGCTATACCAAAATATGGACCGATACTCACAATTTTTGGCACACATATTTGTGGTCCTACAATACCTCTAGATTTCCAATTTCAGGTAAATTGAATAAAAACTGCGGTTTCTATAAGCCCAAGAAGTAAAATCGGGAGATCGGTCTATATGGGGGCTATACCAAAACGTGGACCGATACTCACCATTTTTGGCACATCTCTTTATGGTCATAAAATACCTCCAGATTTCAAATTTCAGGCAAATTGGATAAAAAATACGATTTCTATAAGCCCAAGACCCCAAATCGGGAGGTCGGTTTATATGGGGACTATATCAAAACCTGGACCGATATAGCCCATCTTCGAACTTGACCTGCCTGCAGACAAAAGACGAGCTTGTGCAAAATTTCAGCACGATTGCTTTATTATTGAAGTCTGTAGCGTGATTACAACAGACAGACAGACAGACAGACAGACAGACAGACAGACGGACAGACGGACATCGTTATATCGTCTTAGAATTTCTCCCTGATCAAGAATATATATACTTTATATAGTCGGAAATCGATATTTCGATGCGTTACAAACGGAATGACAAACTTATTATACCCCCGTCACCATTCTATGGTGGTGGGTATAAAAATTTGAGAAAATTTGCTATTGAAATAAAATTTGACAATTTTTCTAATAAAAAAAATCTATTACTATAAAATTTTGGCAAAATTTTCTATAGAAATAAAATTTTGACTTAAATTTTTATAGAAATAAAATTTTGACTTAAATTTTTATAGAAATAAAATTTTGACTTAAATTTTTATAGAAATAAAATTATCAATAGAAATAAAATTTTGAAAAAATTTTTGTGTAACAAACAAAATTTTGCAAAATTTTCTATAGAAATAAAATTCTATTCTATCTATAATATTCTATAGAAACAAAATGTTGACTCAATTTTCTATAGAAATAAAATTTTGACTAAATTTTCTATAGTAATAAAATTTTGAATAAATTTTTTATAGAAATAACATTTTGACAAAATTTGCTAAAGAAATAAAATTTTGACAAAACTTTCTATAAAAAGCAACTTTGAAAAAATTTTCTGTCAATATTCCACATATGTATATGGCCTTAAAATAAAATTACAAAAAAAAAATAATTTCGATTGTTCGAAATATTTCAAATAAATTGATATGGGCATTACAATGGATCGATCCAGCCCATCTGCTAGTCTAACATTCTGGGAAACATAAAAAGATAGCCGTAATTGGAAATTGATTTTAATTTACAATCATGCTGTACATTGATCGAATGAATAACGCAATGGAAAATAATTTGCGTAAAAACTTGATTAGTTACAAAAATGTGAAATGTTTAAAAAATTTGGTTTAGCTGGAGTCGGAGTCGAGCAAAATTTTTACGACTCCGACTCCAGCAAAATCTTCAGACTCCGACTCCAAGACTCCGACTCCGGCTCCACAGCCCTGGTCCCAAATACATACATTTAAATATCACTCGATCTGCACAGAATTTGATAGACTTTTACAAAATCTATATACTCAAAATTTAAGTCGGCTAATGCACTAGGGTGGAACACAATGTTAGTAAAAAATATGGGAAACATTTAAATCTGAAGCAATTTTAAGGAAACTTCGCAAAATTTTATTTATGATTTATCGCTCGATATATATATGTATTAGAAGTTTAGGAAAATTAGAGTCATTTTTAAACTTTTCGACTAAGCAGTGGCGATTTTACAAGGAAAATGTTGGTATTTTGACCATTTTTGTCGAAATCAGAAAAACATATATATGGGAGCTATATCTAAATCTGAACCGATTTCAACCAAATTTGGCACGCATAGTTACAATGCTAATTCTACTCCCTGTGCAAATTTTCAACTAAATCGGAGTTAAAAACTGGCCTCTGTGTTCATATGAGTGTAAATCGGGCGAAATCTATATATGGGAGCTATATCTAAATCTGAACCGATTTCAACCAAATTTGGTACGCATAGCTACAATGCTAATTCTACTCCCTGTGCAAAATTTCAACTAAATCGGAGTTAAAAACTGGCCTCTGTGGTCATATGAGTGTAAATCGGGCGAAATCTATATATGGGAGCTATATCTAAATCTGAACCGATTTCAATAAAATTTGGCACACTTGACTATAGTACTAATTGTTCTTCTTGTGCAAAATTTTAAGCAAATTAGGGTAAAACTCTGGCTTCTGGGGCCATATAAGCCCATATCGGGTAAAATATATATATGGGAGCTATATCTAAATCTGAACCGATTTCTTCCAAAATCAATAGGGTTCTATTCTGAGCCAAAATACATACTTGTGCTAAATTTGACGTCGATTGGACCAAAACTGCGACCTTATTTCTATAGAAATAAATCACCAAATTGTTGTTGTTGTTATACCCACCGCCATAGAATGGTGACGGGGGTATAATAAGTTTGTCATTCCGTTTGTAACACATCGAAATATCGATTTCCGACTATATAAAGTATATATATTCTTGATCAGGGAGAAATTCTAAGACGATATAACGATGTCCGTCTGTCTGTCTGGCTGTCTCTCTGTCTGTTGTAATCACGCTACAGTCTTCAATAATGAAGCAATCGTGCTGAAATTTTGCACAAACTCGTCTTTTGTCTGCAGGCAGGTCAAGTTCGAAGATGGGCCATATCCGTCTATGTTTTGGTATAGCCCCATATAGACCGATCTCCCGATTTTACTTCTTGGGCTTATAGAAATCGTAGTTTTTATCCAATTTGCCTGAAATTTGAAATTTAGAAGTATGACCATAAAGAGGTGTGCCAAAAATTGTGAGTATCGGTCCATATTTTGGTATAGCCTCCATATAGACCGATCTCCCGATTTTACTTCTTGGGCTTATAGAAACCGCAGTTTTTATCCAATTTACCTGAAATTGGAAATCGAGAGGTACTTTAGAACCGTAAAGAGGTGTGCCAAAAATGTTGAGCATGTTTTGGTATGGTCCCCATATAAACCGACCTCCCGATTTGGGGTCTTGGGCTTATAGAAACCGTATTTTTTATCCAATTTGCCTGAAATTGAAAATCTAGAGGTATTTTAGGACTATAAAGGTGTGTGCCACAAATGGTGAGTATCGGTCCATGTTTTGGTATGGTCCCCATATAAACCGACCTCCCGATTTGGGGTCTTGGGTTATAGAAATCGTAGTTTTTATCCAATTTGCCTGAAATTGAAAATCTATAGGTATTTTAGGACTATAAACAGGTGTGCCACAAATGGTGAGTATCGGTCCATGTTTTGATATAGCCCCCATATAGACCGATTTTACTTCTTGGGCTTCTAGAATCCGAAGTTTTTATCCAATTTGCCTGAAATTGGAAATCTAGAGGTATTTTTGGGCCATAAAGAGGAGTGCCGAAAACGGTGAGTATCGGTCCATATTTTAGTATAGAACGATCTCCCGATTTAACTCCTTGGGTTTCTAGAAACCGTAGTTTTTATCCGACTTGCCTGAAATTGTAAATATTCTGGTATTTTGGGCTCACATTTTTGTGTATCGGATTAAGTTTTTATCGGTCCATTTGGTAATGCCTGCATATAGACCGACTTCACTTCTTGAGGGTATAGAAAGCGCACTGATCAAGAAAATTGCTTGAAACTCAATGTAAAAGGTTAAAGGTTAAAGTGGCAGCCCTATTAAATTTCAGGCTCACTTAGACTATTCAGTCCATTGTGATAAAACTCAGTTTAAATTTCCAGATTTTACTTCTCGGGTGAAAATCTACAGATTTAAGATTTCAAATCAAGACGTTATTTTATAATTTTCTTGCACACTTACAAGAGATGTTAATGATTCCTCTAAAAGTCAAACAAAAATGGTTCTTATAAATCCAGAATCTGATATAGTCCTCATAGGTGAAATCTTTAAATTTATCTTCGAGAAGTGTCATCAGCCCTTCTGAAATTTCAAAGGAAACCCTAATATTTGGTTCATGGTGGTGGGTGTTTAAGATTCGGCCCGGCCGAACTTACTGCTGTATATACTTGTTTTTTATCAAATACCAATTACTAAAAGTAATCATAAACTGCCATTCACTAAATAATCATCAAATTTAATTTTTTTTTTGCGAATTTAAAATTTGTATATTACGGGTGTAATTTCATTAGTTTTGCGACTTTCTTTTATTCCGCATTCTCTGTAATGGCTTGTTCGCCAATAATGTCCACTCAAGGTCTATCGAATATTTCGTTGTCTGCTGATGAAAATTAAGTGCAAATATTGCAAAACGAAATGCAAATCAAAGAATATCGTCACATTTGCCAAATCAATTCGCAAAGGGGGATTATTAGAACGATCCAAAGAAAAAAAGTAATAATCATTAAAGAATGAAATCAGGTCAATGGTCTTGTCGTTTTTTACTTATTTGTAAAGATTGCTTGAATCTTCAACAAATAAAATTCAAGGTATTTGAGAGCCGAGCAACCAAGGACCTTGATTTCTTTTAGGTGGCTTGGGGGGTGTACAGGTATGAAAAAAAAAAAAAACGGAATGAAATTGTGTTTCGAATAACAAGCCTCTGATGTCTATCGAAATGTGGAGTATTATGCCACTTACTTTCACACTCAGCTCTGAAGTAACGAAGTGATAGAAATGAAGGAAAATTATCGGTTACAGAAGGCCCTTATTTAAGGCCTTACAAAGTTAAATGTTGGGAAAAAGAGTACCTTCTGATAAGGTGGTGCTATTTCGTTCTATACGGGAACTATACCAAACCATTGGAGACATATGTGATATTCGACATACCCAATTGTATCTCAAATCGTCAAATAGGATATACAGTCTACACAGAAAAAAAGCTTTCCCGTTTTCTAACATTTTGCATTTACACTAATGATTCTGGTATTGATTCCGTGCCAAAGAAGCGCAAAATTTAAGTAAAGTTAATTTAAAACTTTAATCTACTTTTAAAGTTGATTTTTGCGTACTTGATACTAGGAAACCCATTTAAAATTATTCGTTTTTTTAGAGTTTTCTTCATGTGCCATCAAAGTCCTTTAAAAACGTCTCAATGTTCCTTCCCCTACTATATATTGGAAAATCCTGTTCATCGCAGTAATTTATTCACTTTCTTCTACGTTTCATGTAAATTTCAAGTAAAACGGAGAAGTCTAGATTTTACTCTTTTTCTTCAACAAACATGGCACGTCCCCTTCCACGATCAATTATCAAGTACCTAATATTAATTTCAAAATCTCTTTCGATATGCTTTGTAAATTTCTAGTAAATAGGAAAAGCTTATTTTTTTCTCTATACTTTATATAGTAGGGCAAAAGGAGGTCCCCCTCCCCCTTCGAAAATAAAGTAATTGATCTTTGTCTATTGGGCACACCTAAAATTCCCCGAAAAGTTTAAGTAAATCGAAAATGTATAACCCAATTTTCAAAAACTCGGGCAATGAGGATAAACCTCTGCCCGTCTAAATATCAAAAAATAAGTCTCCCCATATTAATTTCATAACATCCCCCACGTCCTCCGTAAATTTCAGGTAACTAGAAGAAGTTTGGTTTTTTCACTGTTCTTTTAAAAAATCTGACAAAAGCTATGTCACCCTCCCCGATAAATATCGGAAAATATAGTAGCAGGTCTCTGGGAACCACTACATTTTCCTGAAAGATGCAAGCAAATCGGAAAAATTAGGCCACTTTTGAAAAAGTGGGGCAAAACGAGGTTTGTCAACGTTTGATTTCTATAGAAACTTTTGTCAAACTTTTATTGCTGTCGAAAATTTTACTCCTATAGAAAATTTTGTCAAAATTTTACTACTATTGAAAAATTTGTAAAAATTTTATTACTACAAAAAATTTGACAAAATTTTATTCCTATAGAAAATTTTTTCAAAAATTCATTTCTATAGAAAATTTTGTCAAAATATTATTTCTATTAAAAAAATTGTCAAAATGTTATTACAATAAAAATTTGGTCAAAATTTTATTGCTATAGAAAGTTTTGTCAAAATGTTATTTCTATAGAAAATTTTTTTCATAATTTTATTTATATAGACATCTTTGTCAAAATTTAATTTCTACCGAAAAATCTATAGAAAATTTTATTTTTATAGAAATTTTTGGTTAAAATTTTATTTCTATAGAAAATATTGTCAAAAATTTATTTCTATAGAAAATTTTGTCAAAAATTTATTTCTATTGAAAATTCTATTTCTATAGAATATTTTTTCAAAATTTCATTTCTATAGAAACTGGTGTCAAAATTTTATTTCTATAGAAAATTTTGTCAAAATTTTATTTCTATAGAAAATTTTGTCAAAATTTTATTTCTATAGAAAATTTTGTCAAAATCATATTTCTATAGAAAATGTTGTCAAAATGTTATTTCTATATAAAATTTTGACAAAATTGTATTTCTATAGAAAATTTTTTGTAAACTTTTATTTCTATAAAATTTTTTTCAAACTTTTATTGCTATCGAAAATTTTTCAAAATTGTATTTCTATAGAAAAATTTGTCAAAATTTTATTTCTGTAGAAAATTTTGTCAAAATTTTATTTCTGTACAAATTTTTGGCACAACTTTATTTCTTTAGAAAATTTTGTCAACATTTTATTGCTGCTTAAACATTTTTCAAATATTTATTTCTATAGAAAATTTTGTCAAAATTTCACTTCTATAGAAAATTTTGTCAAAATTTTATTTCTATAGAAAATTTTATCAAAATTTTATTTCTATAGAATATTTTGTCAAAATCTTATTTCTATAGAAAATGTTGTCAAAATGTTATTTCTATATAAAATGTTGACAAAATGGTATTTCTATAGAAATTTTTTTTTTAAACTTTTATTTCTATAAAAATTTTTTTCAAACTTTTATTGCTATCGAAAATTTTTCAAAATTGTATTTCTATAAAAAATTTTGTCAAAATTTTATTTCTGTAGAAAATTTTGTCAACATTTTATTTCTGTAGAAAATTTTGTCAAAATTTTATTTCTGTACAAATTTTTGGCAAAACTTTATTTCATTAGAAAATTTTGTCAACATTTTATTGCTGCTGACACCTTTTTCAAATTTTTATTTCTATAGAAAATTTTGTCAAAATTTCAGTTCTATAGAAAATTTTGTCAAAATTTTATTTCTACAGAAAATTTTGTCAAAATTTTATTTCTATAGAAAATTTTGTCAAAATTTCATTTCTATAGAAAATTTTGTCAGACTATTATTTCTATAGAAAAGTTTGTTAGACTTTTATTTCTATAGAAAATTTTTTCAAACTTTTATTTCTATAGAAAATTTTTTCAAACTTTTATTGCTATCGAAAATTGTGTCAAAATGTTATTTCTGTACAAATTTTTGTCAAATCTTTATTTGTTTAGAAAAATTTTTTTTAACATGTTACTGCTGCCAAAAATTTTTTCAAACTTTTATTTTTATAAAAAAATTTTGTCAAAATTTTATTTCTGTAGAAAAGTTAGTCAACATTTTTTTCTAAAGAAAATTTTGTCAAAATTTTTTTCTATAGAAAATTTTGTCAATTTTTTTGTTTTTTGAGAAAACTTTGTCAACATTTTATTTCTATAGAAAGTTTTTCAAAATTTGATTTCTATAGAAAATTTTGTCAAAATTTTATTTCTATAGAAAATTTTGTCAAAATTTTACTTCTATAGAAAATTTTGTCAAACTTTTATTTCGATAAAAAATTTTGTCAAAATTTAATTATATCGTAGTTTGTGTCAAAAATTTCTTTCTGTAAAAATTGTTTGTTAAAATTTAATTTCTATAGAAAAGTTTTGTAAAAGTTTTATTTCTATTTAAAATTTAGTCATTTTTTTCTATAGAAAATTTTGTCAAAATTTTATTTCTATAGAAAATTTTGTCAAAATTTTATTTCTATAGAAAATTTTGAAATTCTACAAACTGTGGTAACCGTGGCCTACAGGCCACCCCCAAATCCTATTTCGAAGTTAAAAAGCTCTAGAAATGTATAAAACCAGTATGATGATGATTATAATGAACAGACGGACATATTTAGATAGGGGGAGATTTTTATCGAATTCAAAGAATAAGGCTCCATAGTGTAGGACCTTAGAAATTTTCTTCCCATACACACGTGAATACCTCAAGAGTATACCACAGCCACTTGAGCTTAACAGCTTTTCTCCACTTTGTTTTACTGTTCCAATTTTTTTATGATTTCGTTTTTTTTTTTGTTTTGCCATTTTGGTATTCCATATGCCGTCGTGAACAACAAGCTCCCAAGGCTCTAAGTTATGCTGGCAAAGTTCAACATCTTTCTCTGGTGGTGTTAAATGCCACCACGTTGTTGCAAAAAGGGTACACGGGGGATAATCTAAGTGCGATGTGCTAGTAGCGATGTCTATTCGATTGTGTTGCGAAATCCTGCGTACATATTACGAACATTTTGTGGCAGTGACAGTTATACAAAGGCTTTTTTGCTAAAAATAAATGGTTAGAATTTCATGGCAGGCTTGCCATATTTTCTTGTCATATGCAACCTAGTTAGCCTTTGGGGATTTGTGGGCTAATATTGTTAATGGTAAAAAATTACATGAATTTTGAGAGTCCTATGCAAGGAAGAAATAATTAATATAGCTATAATAGGGTTACAAAAGAAATATCACAGATTTGCATGAGACAATAACAATAAGGTTGGATTAGAAATAAGTACCGAGTACCTAAAATCCATCCAAACCGAATCGTACGTAGCCTCCACAATGGATCTACTTCAGACTATCATCCATAATCGAGTTACTTGGGTTGTGCTATGGACAAATTTCTATACCCTTCACCACTACTGCGATGCAGCGTGTAATACGTTTGTGGATTTGTATGTAACGCCCAGGAGGAGCAGTCTGAGCGATCGTCGTGGAATTAAGTTCTCAGTCGATCTGTCCGTCTGTCTGCCTGTTCATGTATTTTTATATGCAAAGTACAGCTTAGAGTTTAAGTTCGATCGTTCTCAATTTTGGCACAGGGTCTTACTTTGGCTCAAAGACAATCGCTATTAATTTTGGACAAAAATTATTCCGATTTATCTGTCATATATTTATTGCCGATTTGATTAAATTTCGTATTTACCCGTAGCACATCCTGCAAGACTTTGTTGAAAATATAGTTTCAGTGAAAAGAAACATTTTTTCTTTCACTTTCAAGTTTTGGCATCTCCGCCAAACGACATTGACACATAGAAATTGTAAAACTTTTATAGTAACCCTTTCACCATCTCTCCCCGTATCTTTGCCTAGCAACGACCTTCGGCAACACCATTTGACTTTCAGATAGTGTCACAAAAACTTAATATCAGCTCTTGGAACTTGCTGACACAACTTGTACCATAGCATCTGTAACTCACAGAAATGGCAAAAACCTATTCAGACAAGGCAGATTACTTTTTCGCCGCAGCTTTTTTTTTTTTGTTCGTTGGTTTGCAGGAAAATACGCTTGTGCTGCACTCAATGTCATCAACAGATGAAACCATTGGTGGCCACACCAATGAATTGCCCCAAGAACCACTTGTCAAGCAGACACAAATAAATGCATAATGATGCTGATTTTTCTGTTAGTTCGTAAAAAAAAGGACGTTAAAAAAATCGACACTTCTTGCAAAATACAACACAGCAAGCAGATACATTTGGTTGGTGTATGTGTGTGTATGAAAATTACATAAAAAGTATTCGTAATGATAATTTAATATTGACTTAAGTTTTTCCAAGGATTTTTAAAGTAAAACATAAGTGAGAAAGTCAGAGCAATATTTCCGGCATTATTGAAGTAGAAAAGCTTATATAGCATATGAAGAGAAATGCATTGGAAAACATTTACTAAACAAAACGACACGTTTACATAATATTGGAAAAGTAAAATTCAGAGACCTCTCCATATGGGCGATAAAATCAGCTAAGGAAACCATAAAGTCGTTCAGAGCCGACCGCACTCTTTGTGCAAAATATCAAGTAAATTATTGTATTGTAAACAAGTAACTAAAGTCTAAAGTCGGGCGGGGCCGACTATATTATACCCTTCACCACTACACCCTCAAAAAAATCGCTTCTTTAACATATGTTCCAAACATATTTTGCAGGAAGCACATATATTATTGGATACTGCCGAAACATTAATATGTTTGTTTTATGGAACATATTATATGTTTGGAAGCATTTTTAACCCAAAAATATTATATGCTTGGAAGAATTTTTCCCAAAGACGATTGTGCTCATTGCCTAAATATTTTAGTTCTTGGCACCTTTTTCTGTAATACAAATAATGTTGAAGAAATTATTCACTTTTATAATTTTTTAAATTTAACCTTTCGCCTACACGGAGAATCGAACCGAGGACCATACAGTTTGTAAGCCAACACACTATCCACTGGACTATGTAGCTGTTATAAAGGGTGATACGGTCAAAATTTGGTCAATATAAACTTGACGAGTTTCTTTCAATTTTGCATTTAAAAAAACCTGAACACCCCTCATTTTGAAGGTGTGTGTGTGTAGAATGTTGCTCCTATTTTGATTTTGGAATTCACTCTTCAGTTGTCAAAATGCCGTCCAAGCAAAAAGAGCAGCGTATCAAAATTTTGCTCGCGCATCGCGAAAATCCGAGCTACTCGCACGCAAAGCTGGAAAAATCGCTAAAAGTTGTCAAATCAACCGTTACAAATGTAATTAAAATGTTTGGGGAACGTTTGTCGACAGCCAGGAAGTCTGGATCGGGGGGAAATCGAAAACGGCTGAGACGACAAAGAGAGTTGCCGGTAGTTTCAAGCGAAACCCTAACCTCTCTCTCCGAGATGCCGCAAATAAGCTGGGTGTATCGTCTACAACCGTGCATCGAGCCAAAAAACGAGCTGGACTATCGACTTACAAGAAGGTAGTGACTCCAAATCGCGATGATAAACAAAATACGACGGCCAAAGCGCGATGCCGGAGGCTGTACACGACGATGCTGACGAAGTTTGACTGCGTGGTAATGGACGACGAAACCTACGTCAAAGCCGACTACAAGCAGCTTCCGTGACAGGAGTTTTATACGGCAAAAGGAAGGGGAAAGGTAGCAGATATTTTCAAGCACATAAAACTGTCAAAGTTCGCAAAGAAATATCTGGTTTGGCAAGCCATCTGTACCTGTGGCTTGAAAAGCAGCATTTTCATAACTTCCGGGCCTTTCAACCAAGAAATTTACGTGAAAGAGTGTTTGAATAAACGTCTGCTGCCTTTCCTGAAGAAACACGGTTGTTCCGTACTGTTTTGGCCGGATTTGGCATCTTGCCATTACGGTAAAAAGGCCATGGAGTGGTACGCCGCCAACAACGTGCAGGTGGTTCCCAAGGACAAGAACCCTCCCAACACGCCAGAGCTCCGCCCAATTGAGAAATACTGGGCTATTGTCAAGCGGAACCTAAAGAGGACCAAAAAACTGCTAAGGATGAGCAGCAGTTCGCGGCGAAGAAGGTGGAGAAGGTGGCTGTACAAAATCTGATGGCAGGGGTCAAGAGTGAGGCCCGGCAATTCGGATTTGGAAAAGCGAAAACCCAACTGAATATTTTTCCTGAATTGTATACTAATTGAACTTGAAAAAGAAATTTAATTTGATTTTTTAAATAAACGATTTCACCCATTTACACGCGTTTTCCCTTGACCAAATATTGACCGTATCACCCTTTAGTCACCAGTAGATAATTATCGTTATAAGTTACATTTATATAGCATAGTTTGCAGCGCCCACGCCCACGTGGAGCAGTGGTTAGCATGTCTGCCTTGCATGCAAAGGGTCGTGGGTTCAATCTCTGCTTCGACCGAACACTTTTTTTTTTTTTTTAATTTACACATTTATATTTATAGTACATTAAATTTTTATAATGAAACTTCGAAATGTGGGTTATTAAAGATTAAAGTCAGTAACAGTGCTTGATATAAACGAAATTGACTGATTTTTGGATAAAATATTATTTTTTATTGCAAAAATAACAATTTTGTAACAAAAAACTGTTGTTGGTACAAAACTTTAAAATTTGGAAGGAATTCAAAAACTCTAACAAAAGGAGTCGAGTAGAAACATACATAAATAATTTTATAATATAAACATAAATTTGTTAAGGCGTGAACAGTTTTTTACTAGTATTTAACACCATCACTCTAAAATTCCTTTTATTTTTCTTTAATAATTCATTTAAAGAAAATATACTTTTTAAATTGTTTTAGCTGCAAAACTCGAACTTAATGCCCGCTTTTATATTTGAAGGTGTCCGTCAACTCCTAGTGGACTACTTATTAATAAAGTGGAACTAAACTTTGTTTTTATACAATTTGCTGTGTAATTTTCCACTATTTCCTCCTTATTTCATTTTACTGTCCCAACTCTAAAAAGAGTATAGTGCCCTTTCGTTATTTTTATGAAGACCCCTGATTTCTTTTAACGAACCAAGAAAAAAATTGTGCCCATAATGACAAAATGATAAACACAACACATGTCCACACATACATAAAATGCTGCTTTCAAGGCGAAAACATATGCTGTTTGTTTTTCAAATGTCTATTCTCTTGGTTCCGAATGTCTATTCTCTTTATTCAAATTAAATAATATTTAGACTTAAGCATATCAAATTTTTGGCCTTATCATAAAACTGTTCTCCGAAACAACATACAAGCGGTTTCACAAAAAATTTTCTCTTTTGATTCTTTTGCTGTGTTATGTTGATATTTTTCGTCAACTCTCCCGGTTTCCATCTCTATTTCTTTCTCTATACTCTCTCTGTCGCTTTGAATAAAATATCACAACATATGTATGTTTAGTCGAAATTTGTAAATTTATATATGTTTGCATTTACACATATGATTTTTATGAAACATTCATGTTCCAAACATAATATATTCTAACATATTAAAATAGATGTCCCAAACATTTAGTGTTAGTTTAGGAACATTACATGTTTGCACTTAAATAAATTGTGTTTTAAAATTGTGCCCGAAACACATTTTCTTTATATCGGAACATATGAAAAACATATTTTTCTAACAGTGTATGTATACCAAAATTTGTGTTACCAACTCCTTCAAATTTGTTGGTTATTAAGTTGGTTGGTAAGTTATTACGAAGGTTTATATTCCCATATACACCCTCAAAAAATCGCTTCTGTAACACATACTCCAAACACATTCTGCTTCAAGCATATATATTTTCAGAATTGGTCCAAACAAAATACTGTTTGTATTATTCAAACATATTATCTTTGTGTATATATATTTTTATTGGTGCCTATTGGTTACTTCCATTCCTTTACTTGCAGCATACTCTCTTGGTCTCTCTTTCTAAACACCTATATATTTATAGCCTATTTCTAAATAAATATATGTTTGAATCCCAACATATTATATTTACAAAACAATTATGTCCCAAACATAAATTGTTCTAATATAATTAAGTGCATTATATGCTTGCACTTAAAAATATTGTGTTAAAAAATTTGAGTTCCAAACATATAATTTTTTCACCCAAACATTGTAATAAATTTTCTATTCAAATTCATTTCAATTAAATTTAATTTCCGTGAATTAGTCAGTATTAGCATTTTTTGCAATGGCAACCCTATAAAATTGGCGATTTTTTCGTATGCTATCATTCAATGAATTTTGATCATCTGATCACTGATCTAGTTTTGACAATATACTCTCTCTTCAACTCCGAAAATTGGTGTGCTAACGCCAACGCACAACTGTCATTGAACCAGCAACTTCCTTTTCTTTTGTGAAGTCAAAGAAACAAGTTGAATTCTAATCAAGATCGTGGACAATTGATAAAATATCGAAGTCTAATTTTTTTCATTGCATCTACGCAGAGATTTTCTCATTTTTATCTGGCTTTTGACGCAAAATCACGAATAAGGTAATGACTTAAATATTTTCTTAAAAAATAGGTTTTCTGAAGAAAAATATATTTTCAATAATTTTTCCAGGCATGTGATTTTGATTTGTCTATCAAAAATTCTAATGGCTTTGAGCTTCTACTCCACACAATTATCTTGAACGACAAGAGTATTTCACTTTTTTTCGTGTGCATTTGCAAAATACCAAAACTCTAGACAGACGTTTATATCTTGCACAAATCATCAAGGAAAGACAAAAGAAGTTCCCCACGCAATATTTTTCTCTAAAAGTCCACTCCTCCACGTGAAGCACTTATCGGAGGGGAGGAGTGGAGTACAAATTTTTGAAAAGACCTCAGATTTTCGTTGAGCACAAGTTCTGGAAGACGCCTCAAATTTTCCTGGAGCACAAACTTTAAAACACAATTTTTGGAAGAAGAGCTTAGATTTATTCCTGCCAATCGGAGTTAATTTTTTTTCTGCGAGTGAAGCGCATTTTTTTTTCTGCTGTTTGAAGTTTGAACTCCCAAATTACCTACAAGCCAAGCCCAATTTTTTCCAACTGATGTATACATAATTCTTTGCCATTGGAGCATAACAACAACTCAAGCCACAATATGATCTCTTAAAAAAATATCAACATAAAACCCACAACGTCATCAAAAATGCTTTAATAACCATTATTCATCGTTTTTTAAAATTATAGGAAATCCTCATATCTTAAGAATATTTAAAATTCAATAATGATTTAACGTAAAATCTTAACCAAAATTTTCCAAAATTTTCCAAAATTTTACTATATTTCATTAAGTTAAATTTTCACCATAATTTCGTGGATGGCATCTCTAACCATCAATAGAAATGAAATTACGCTAATTTCTCACAATTCATAAATTCCATTGATAAAAACAAAAATGAAGGAAGAACAAAAATAATGAATGAAAGTCAACTACGTCATAGAGGTTAAATCCATGCTGGCATAGCAAAACAACCAAAATTGACATCTCCCATTTGCACTCTGTAAAAGTTATCAGCAACATCTCAGTTGTCACGAAATGATCGTGTTACTAATTTCTTAAATATTATCGGCTATTTCGCAGCAAGGATTAAATCTCAATATGATTAAAGTTTACTTCCATTGAAAGTTTAAAAAAAAAATTAAAATAACATAATATACAAGATTATAAGTCCAACAACAATAGAAAAAATTGAAGAAGGTGAATGAAAAAAAAAATTGTGAATGAAACAACAAAATTTACTATATGTATGATGTTTGAACAAAATTGCGTCGAACTTAAATATTTTACATGGAATGTAAATAACATTTTTTGGCAGCTTACGACATCGAACTTCTTGGAGGCCTCTACGAACTTCGTTTAATCAGGTGAGTAAGCTCAGCTTCAATTGAATATAATGAAACCTTATTATTTTGTTGTTGTTGGTCAATCTCAATTTTTATTGCGTCTTAGTAAAAGCAAAGTGTAATATCAAAATTTGTTTACATTTGCATTTTTTCTTTTGTTCTGATGATAGCCAAAGAGCTAAACTGAGTTACCATTTCCATATAAAAAGAACTATCTAACATACAGCATTTTTTCTTTGTAACTAAGATTTTATAAATATAGTGAAATTTTCGTCGTAGGAAGAATGCAAATTTTTGCATAAGTAATTTGTTATCCGAATAATTTTTAATTTCTCTGAATTTAAGTTTTCTAATTCGTATGAAAATATTTCAACTTTTCATAAAAATTGTTTTTTGTTTTGGTTTTTGAAAATATGTTACGAAAATATCTATATAATTATTTCTAAATATTTGTAAAGTGAATAAGAGATTTTTCATTATTTAAATTTAGGATTAATTCTACTCCTAAAAAATATATCTAAATGACTGACAAATTATGTGAATAAAATATAATTACAAAATGAATTGGTAAAGAAATTATCTGTGTGTTTCATAATGCGGTAACGTTAGACTAGGCGAGAATTCATAAGGGATCCTGAATAAAAAGCGCCATCAGGATAATGGATAGGGAGGGTTTAGAGGCGACGATCTCCTTACACCTGAGATCGATAGAGTGTGATCAAATGAATCTGGTTATGACGGGGTTTTTCAATTTCAATTTAATTTTTATTCTCCATCATCTTGTGTCTGGTTTTCACATAGTATATTTTTTTCCTTTCAATTTCTTTTTAAAATGTCCAATAGAAAAAAAATAGGGAGTCTAGAATAAAATTTTCTGTAGGAATTCTTTCTGAAGTAGAGAGGACGAGAACCACCCCACCGACTGAAGCTAGTGTACAAAGGCTCCCGCAGTCCCCCTCGCTCAGAATCAATGTGGTAAAACACCCTACCACCGGTCATTCAATACATGAATACAAATGACACCTTTCAGTATTTTATTTTAAATCAGTTTGACCGTAGTTACAATTTTACTTTCATTACAGAAATGGCGCCCAAGCATGGGGCTAGGTTTAGTACAAATTTGCGTACTTCTACGCCCTAAATAATTTTTAAATTTCAGGCGAATGCATTGCTTTTAAAATGTTATATCTGAGCTTTCTTCTAGAATCCATATTAGAGCTTAGCAGGAACTCAATATCATGATATTTAAAAGTTCGTGATAATTGACCGCGTAGATTCGATATGCCTTTCTCTTAGTGGCAACGAAATTAATTTTTTAAAACCAGTCTATTCAAAAATTTGAATACAATGTTGTGCCTTAATCTCGAGCTGAAATTCGGACCTCATAATTGACTTGGAATACATTTTGTTTGGCGCTCGCTTTTCAGTGTCCAGTAAATTTTTGAGAATCGCTCGATGAGATACCATGTCCGTATTTTCTACCAATTAAAGGTTACAATACTGAGTTCCCATAGGCATATTTGTTATTTTATTTTTAAACCAGTTGATTACACTCAAACATTTTACATTTTTTCTAGTCAACAACCGTCATGTATGGAACACACTAAGTCTGTATTAGAATTTTTTTCAGTACAAAAAAATACCCTTTTGAAGTGATTTAGTCACACCCATTTAGTATTTCATTTATTTACTTTTTGTCCAATTGTGATTTTCTGAACATGTCTGTGGCAAGATCACCACCTCCGACCGCATCTGGCATTACCAATTGCTCAATCTGCAATGAAATCCTTGAAGAATCACAAGATTGTCTTTTGATTTCACAATGCAATCATGCATTTCATCGAAATTGCATGGAACGTATTTCAGCTAATGCAAGCGAATGCCCCACATGCAAACGACCATGTGAACTTTCTGATTTTCGTTCTATGAATACTCAGAATATTTTACCAATCCAAAATGATCCTGCGGATCCTGGAAATTCAAATTCTGTTAAAGTATCCAAAGCCACACGGGGTAAAGGTCGAGGAGCTTTTGCAAAACAGTACACCACACGAAGTTCTGTTAAAAATTTATTTCCGAACACAGCACAATCCTTTCAAACCAATAATTTAGAATTTGATTCTGCACGCAATGTGGGTGAAAGAACACCAGGTAGAGATACAAGTTTTGTTCAAAATCCTCCAAATATTCCTGACAGACGAACACCGAATGATTCAAATATCGGTCGTAGTACTGATGTTGGTCATGTTGAGCATATAGATTATGCTACAATAAATAAAATGATCGAAACGGCTGTTACTAAAATTCTTCAGAATTTTAGAATTGATCCAAGACGAAATGGAAACAATTCGAATCATAATCCGTCTCCGGAATTACACCATCCTACATTTCCGGCTAATAACAATCAATTCCAGGCTCAGGACAGAATTGATTCTCCTAGTAGTCACTTTTCCTTGGGGACTGATAGAATAGCGTCGATTATAAAGAATTGGAATCTCCAATTCGATGGATCCGCTCAGGGTCTGGATGTTGAAGAATTTTTATATCGCGTAAAGTCTCTTACAGTGGATAACTTCGATGGGGACTATACCATAGTATGTAGGCATTTAAATGTTTTACTTACGGGTAAGGCTCGTGAATGGTTTTGGCGATATCGCAAACAAGCTGATTCTATTGTTTGGGAAGAATTTTGCGCGGCCATTCGCTACCAATACAAAGACTTTAAATCGGATGCTGATATTCGCGAAGAACTTCGCAATAGAAAGCAGCGCATTAATGAAACTTTTGAGACATTTTATGACTCGGTATCTACTATTTTGGATAGGCTTAGTACACCTATTCCTGAAGCTGAATTAATAGAAATGATAAAACGAAATTTACGTACTGACATAAGACATGAGCTTTTGTACGTGCCCATCTATTCTATAGCTCATCTCAGAAAATTGATACAGATGAGAGAAAATCTTCTGAATGAGGAGAATTATCGAAGACAATTGGCCAATAAGGCACAAAATGTTCAATACACTCGAAGAAATGTAGCTGAAGTTGAATTTTTTAATGATACTTTTTCAAAGTCTGAGACAAATGACATTCCAGTAGTAGAGGCGTTGAACATTCAACAAAATTTTTTAAAATGCTGGAATTGTCAAGAATCCGGTCATTTTTGGGAAGATTGTTTGAAGGACCGAACAATTTTTTGCTATGGCTGTGGAGCCCGAAACACTTATAAGCCTAATTGTCTGAAATGTGGCCAAAAGAAATTGTTCGTCCCAAAAAACTCGGCCAACTCGCAACTTCCAAAAAACCAGTAGTGGATCTTTGTAGTGAAAATAGAACTACAAAGCCAGTTGAAAATTTTAACAATCCAATTATTTTACAAAATTGCAAGAATTTTGAACCTAATGATTCTATCAATAGGGACAGCATTCCAAAACTTTACCCGATTCGTCCTTATCATCAAAGGTGGTCTGAATATTTAGAGAAAAGGAAAATAATTTTCCAAAATTCTGCTTTGTCATTAGATCCGATTAGAAAACCTAAGAGGTCGACACTTCGACTCCGTCAATATTTTAAACAGAGACGTATTGCCTCCCGATATTTAATTTCCGGTATTGTCAATGATCCAAAGGATCAAAGACTATATGCGAAAGTGAATTTTTTATGTTTTTGTGAACATGGCCTTTTAGACACGGGAGCAAATGTTTCCTGTATAGGATCTGATCTCGCACTTTGTGATTTTTCTGGTTTTAAGGAATTTCGAGAATTTAGATCATGTGTTAACACTGCCGACGGAATGAAACAGAGAGTCACAGGACTTTTAGATGTAGATGTTACATTTAAAAGCACTGTCCAACGTCTCAGGATATTAATAGTTCCCACTTTAAATCAGCGTTTGATATTAGGATTGGATTTCTGGAAGAAATTCAACCTTGCTCCAGACATTTTTGAGTCCATTGTTGTATCTTGTCCGTCTGACAATAAAAACAGTTTGTCCGCTTTAGAGTCCGATATGTTGTCCGTAAATTCAAAAAAGGAAGAGTCGATAGATTCAAATTTTACCAACTTTCCACTTACTCCAAGCCAAATTCAACAATTAGAGGCAGTAAAATCCCTCTTTCCAAATTTTGAAAAACAAGGGTTAGGGAAAACCGGCTTAATTAAGCATACGATCGATGTTGGCGATGCCAAACCGGTCAAACAACGGTTTTATCCAGTTTCTCCCGCTGTGGAGGAACTGATGTATAAAGAAATTGATCGAATGTTGGCACTAGGAGTTATAGAACCATCCTCTTCATCGTGGAGTTCACCAATGAGATTGGTTTTAAAACCAAATAAAGTCCGCCTGTGCTTAGACGCCAGGAAATTAAATTCTGTCACAAAGAAGGACGCTTATCCATTGCCAAGTATAGAGGGAATATTTGCACGCTTGCCCAAGGCAAATATAATATCAAAGCTTGATTTAAAAGACGCATTTTGGCAGATCGGCCTAGCCGATGAGGCAAAACCTCTTACTGCATTCACAGTCCCTGGTAGACCACTATACCAGTTTGTGGTTATGCCATTTGGACTGTGCAATGCACCTCAAACCATGTGCCGTCTAGTGGATGAACTAATTCCTGCAGATTTAAGACATTCCGTATTCGGTTATCTAGATGACTTGATTATAGTCTCCGAAGATTTTCCTTCTCATCTAGCTGTCCTTGTCCGATTATCCGAACAATTCAGATGTGCAAATCTGACATTAAATGTTTCCAAAAGTCAGTTTTGTGTGACAGAGGCAAAGTATTTGGGATTTATAATTGGACATGGTGGACTGAAGACCGATCCTGATAAGATAGAATCTATCCTTTCTTGGCCAGTGCCTAAGAACTTGAAGCAGGTAAGGGGATTTCTAGGCTTATCAGGATGGTATCGACGGTTCATCGAAAATTTTTCATCCAAAGTATTTCCCATTACTGAGCTTCTGTCCACAAAGAAAAAGTTCGTGTGGACCGAGGAAGCTGATAAAGCCTTTAGGCTTATAAAGGAACATCTCACCACTGCTCCCATTTTAATCAACCCCGATTTCTCCAAAAAATTCTTTATACACTGCGATGCAAGTGATTTTGGAATCGGAGCAGTCTTGGTGCAGCATGATGAGAATGGGGAGGAAAAGCCAATAGCATACATGTCGAAGAAGCTTAATTCCGCACAGCGGAATTATAGCGTCACCGAACGTGAATGCTTGGCGGCGGTTGAGGCTATAAAAAAGTTCCGGTGCTACGTTGAGCTTCAGGAGTTTGAGATCATAACTGATCACTCCAGTTTGCTCTGGTTGATGAGGCAGCAGGACCTAACCGGGAGATTAGCCCGATGGGTTTTTAAACTCCAGGGTTATAGGTTCAGCTTCAGTCACCGAAAAGGCAAAGACAACGTAGTACCGGACGCTTTGTCCAGGATACCATGTGGTGATATATCAGCGATATCATCCACCGAACCAGAAATTGATTTGGATTCCCCATGTTTTATGGACAATGATTACATCTCTCTAAAGGAGAAGATTTCGGCTGATGAGTCAAAATATCCAGATACTAGAGTTATGGATAAATTTGTGTATATTAGGACACAACACTACAGTGGAGATGATGAACAAGATGAAATGTGCTGGAAATTGTGGATTCCATTTGGTCTCCGTAACAGCATCATCACCAGATTTCATAGCTCTCCAATTGCCTGCCATGGAGGTACACAAAAGACTCTAGATCTCATTAGGCGAAACTTCTTTTGGCCAGGGATGGTAAAAGACGTCAAAGAATTTATACGTCTTTGTGAAATTTGCAAAACAACGAAAGCGCCAAACCAAATCATGAAACCGGAAATGGGAAAGCAAATAATTTCCTATAGACCTTTTCAACGTATTTATGTTGATATACTGGGACCATATCCTCGAAGTCGAAATGGGAATATTGGAATTTTAATTGTTTTGGACCATATGTCCAAATTTCACTGGTTGTTCCCATTGCGCAAGTTTACCTCGTCTCGTATACAAGAGCTTCTCCTTCAGCAAATTTTTCATGTATTTGGCGTACCAGAGGTGTTAGTGAGTGACAACGGCTCCCAATTCAAATGTAATGAGTTTAACGCTTTCCTAACGTCCTTTGGTATAAAACATATATATACAGCGGTCTACTCCCCTCAGTCGAACGCCTCTGAGAGGGTTAATCGCTCGATTATAGCTGGAATTCGATCTTTCCTCAAAGGAGACCAACGACTGTGGGACGAGAACTTGAGTACAATAAGCTGTGCCCTGAGGAACTCCATCCACCAATCTACGAAATATTCACCTTATCATTCACTCTTTGGGTTCGATATGATTACCCATGGTAGCTCATATGATCTTCTTCGAAAGATAGAAATGTTGGACGAACCGACGAATGTGTTACCTCGGGATGATAACTTGAAAATACTTCGCAGCCAGATTCGAAAGCATATATCGGATGCATATGACAGAAACCAGTACCAATATAACCTTCGAGCTCGTCCTATTTCTTTTAATATAGGTCAGGAAGTCTTTAGACGAAATTTTGCACAAAGCAGTGCAGAAAAACATTTTAATGCTAAATTGTCACCCCTTTTTATAAAATCACGAATAAAAGAAAAGGTTGGTCAAAATTATTATATTTTAGAGGATTTAAATGGCAAGGTTGTAGGCACATTTCATGCCAAGGACATCCGTCCTTAATGATTAATCCTCCAATTAATATTATTTCTTAAAAAGAAAATATTACTTGGTTTGTAATAAATTTTCTATTCAAATTCATTTCAATTAAATTTAATTTCCGTGAATTAGTCAGTATTAGCATTTTTTGCAATGGCAACCCTATAAAATTGGCGATTTTTTCGTATGCTATCATTCAATGAATTTTGATCATCTGATCACTGATCTAGTTTTGACAATATACTCTCTCTTCAACTCCGAAAATTGGTGTGCTAACGCCAACGCACAACTGTCATTGAACCAGCAACTTCCTTTTCTTTTGTGAAGTCAAAGAAACAAGTTGAATTCTAATCAAGATCGTGGACAATTGATAAAATATCGAAGTCTAATTTTTTTCATTGCATCTACGCAGAGATTTTCTCATTTTTATCTGGCTTTTGACGCAAAATCACGAATAAGGTAATGACTTAAATATTTTCTTAAAAAATAGGTTTTCTGAAGAAAAATATATTTTCAATAATTTTTCCAGGCATGTGATTTTGATTTGTCTATCAAAAATTCTAATGGCTTTGAGCTTCTACTCCACACAATTATCTTGAACGACAAGAGTATTTCACTTTTTTTCGTGTGCATTTGCAAAATACCAAAACTCTAGACAGACGTTTATATCTTGCACAAATCATCAAGGAAAGACAAAAGAAGTTCCCCACGCAATATTTTTCTCTAAAAGTCCACTCCTCCACGTGAAGCACTTATCGGAGGGGAGGAGTGGAGTACAAATTTTTGAAAAGACCTCAGATTTTCGTTGAGCACAAGTTCTGGAAGACGCCTCAAATTTTCCTGGAGCACAAACTTTAAAACACAATTTTTGGAAGAAGAGCTTAGATTTATTCCTGCCAATCGGAGTTAATTTTTTTTCTGCGAGTGAAGCGCATTTTTTTTCTGCTGTTTGAAGTTTGAACTCCCAAATTACCTACAAGCCAAGCCCAATTTTTTCCAACTGATGTATACATAATTCTTTGCCATTGGAGCATAACAACAACTCAAGCCACAATATGATCTCTTAAAAAAATATCAACATAAAACCCACAACGTCATCAAAAATGCTTTAATAACCATTATTCATCGTTTTTTAAAATTATAGGAAATCCTCATATCTTAAGAATATTTAAAATTCAATAATGATTTAACGTAAAATCTTAACCAAAATTTTCCAAAATTTTCCAAAATTTTACTATATTTCATTAAGTTAAATTTTCACCATAATTTCGTGGATGGCATCTCTAACCATCAATAGAAATGAAATTACGCTAATTTCTCACAATTCATAAATTCCATTGATAAAAACAAAAATGAAGGAAGAACAAAAATAATGAATGAAAGTCAACTACGTCATAGAGGTTAAATCCATGCTGGCATAGCAAAACAACCAAAATTGACATCTCCCATTTGCACTCTGTAAAAGTTATCAGCAACATCTCAGTTGTCACGAAATGATCGTGTTACTAATTTCTTAAATATTATCGGCTATTTCGCAGCAAGGATTAAATCTCAATATGATTAAAGTTTACTTCCATTGAAAGTTTAAAAAAAAAATTAAAATAACATAATATACAAGATTATAAGTCCAACAACAATAGAAAAAATTGAAGAAGGTGAATGAAAAAAAAAATTGTGAATGAAACAACAAAATTTACTATATGTATGATGTTTGAACAAAATTGCGTCGAACTTAAATATTTTACATGGAATGTAAATAACATTTTTTGGCAGCTTACGACATCGAACTTCTTGGAGGCCTCTACGAACTTCGTTTAATCAGGTGAGTAAGCTCAGCTTCAATTGAATATAATGAAACCTTATTATTTTGTTGTTGTTGGTCAATCTCAATTTTTATTGCGTCTTAGTAAAAGCAAAGTGTAATATCAAAATTTGTTTACATTTGCATTTTTTCTTTTGTTCTGATGATAGCCAAAGAGCTAAACTGAGTTACCATTTCCATATAAAAAGAACTATCTAACATACAGCATTTTTTCTTTGTAACTAAGATTTTATAAATATAGTGAAATTTTCGTCGTAGGAAGAATGCAAATTTTTGCATAAGTAATTTGTTATCCGAATAATTTTTAATTTCTCTGAATTTAAGTTTTCTAATTCGTATGAAAATATTTCAACTTTTCATAAAAATTGTTTTTTGTTTTGGTTTTTGAAAATATGTTACGAAAATATCTATATAATTATTTCTAAATATTTGTAAAGTGAATAAGAGATTTTTCATTATTTAAATTTAGGATTAATTCTACTCCTAAAAAATATATCTAAATGACTGACAAATTATGTGAATAAAATATAATTACAAAATGAATTGGTAAAGAAATTATCTGTGTGTTTCATAATGCGGTAACGTTAGACTAGGCGAGAATTCATAAGGGATCCTGAATAAAAAGCGCCATCAGGATAATGGATAGGGAGGGTTTAGAGGCGACGATCTCCTTACACCTGAGATCGATAGAGTGTGATCAAATGAATCTGGTTATGACGGGGTTTTTCAATTTCAATTTAATTTTTATTCTCCATCATCTTGTGTCTGGTTTTCACATAGTATATTTTTTTCCTTTCAATTTCTTTTTAAAATGTCCAATAGAAAAAAAATAGGGAGTCTAGAATAAAATTTTCTGTAGGAATTCTTTCTGAAGTAGAGAGGACGAGAACCACCCCACCGACTGAAGCTAGTGTACAAAGGCTCCCGCAGTCCCCCTCGCTCAGAATCAATGTGGTAAAACACCCTACCACCGGTCATTCAATACATGAATACAAATGACACCTTTCAGTATTTTATTTTAAATCAGTTTGACCGTAGTTACAATTTTACTTTCATTACAACATATGGAATGCAGTCATTTTCGTCCGTGTATAAATATTTATATTTTAACCGATTTGGAGACACTTTTTATACCCTTCACCATAGGATGGAGGTTTATTAATTTTGACATTCATTCGCATGTAACACATCGAAATATTGCTCTAAGACCCCATACTTTATATACTGCGTCGTGGTGAAATTCTGAGTCGATCTAAGCATGTCCGTGATAAGAGAGAAGTTCACCAATGTGGTATCACAATGCACTGAATAGTCTAAGTGAGCCTGATACATCGGGCTGCTACCTAACCTAACCTAACTTAAGCATGTCCGTCCGTCCGTCCGCTGAAATCATGCTAACTTCCGAACGAAACAGCTATGGACTTGAAACTTGGCACAAGTAGTTGTTATTAATGTTGGTCGGGTGGTATTGCAAATGGGCCATATCGGTTCACTTTTACGTATAGCCCCCATATAAACGGACCCCTAGATTTGGCTTGCGGAGCTTCTAAGAGAAGCATATTTCATCCGATCTGGCTGAAATGTGGAACATGGTGTTAGTATATGGTCTCTAACAAACATGAAAAAATTGGTTCACATCGGTCCATAATCGTATAATATATAGCCCCCATATAAACCGATCCCCAGGCTTGCGGAGGCTCTATCATAAGCAAATTTGATCCGATCCGGCTGAAATTTGGTACATGGTGTTGGTATATGGTCTCTCACAACCATTTAAAAATTGGTCCACATCGATCCATAATTATATATAGCCCCTATATAAACCGATCCCCCGATTTGGCTTGCTGTGCCTCTAAGAGAAGTAAATTTCATCCGATCCGGCTGAAATTTGGTACATGGTGTTGGTATATGGTTTCTCACAACCATGCAAAAATTGATACGCATCGGTCCATAATTATATATAGCCCCCATATAAACCGACCCCAAATTTGGCTTGCGGAGCCTCTAAGAGAGCAAAATTTCATCCGATCCGACTGAAATTTGGTACATGGTGTCACCATATGATCTCTAACAACCATGCAAACATTGGTCCACATCGATCCATAATTATATATAGCCCCTATATAAACCGATCCCCCGATTTGGCTTGCTGTGCCTCTAAGAGAAGTAAATTTCATCCGATCCGACTGAAATGTGGTACATGGTGTCAGCATATGATGTCTAACAAGCATGCAAAAATTGGTCTACATCGATCCATAATTATATATAACCCCAATATAAACCGGTCCCCAGATTTGGCTTGCGGAGCCTCTAAGAGATGCAAATTTCATCCGATCTGGCTGAAATTTGGTACATGGTGTTAATATATGGTCTTTAATGATCACGCAAAAATTGGTCCACATCGGTCCATAATTATATATAGCCCCCATATAAACTGATCGCCAGATATGACCTCCGGAGCCTCTTGGAAGACCAAAATTCATCTGATGCAGTTAAAATTTGAAACGTGGTGTTAATATATGGCCTCAAACACCCATGCCAAAAGTGGTCCATATCAGTCCATAATCATATATAGCCCCCATATAAACCGATCCCGAGATTTGGTTTTGGAACCCGGTGGAGGAGCAAATTTCAAACGAGTCAGTTGAAATTTGGTACATTGTGCTAGTATACGGTCGTTAACAACCATGCCTAACTAGGTCCATATCGGTCTATACACTGTTAGAAAAATATGGTTTTCATATGTTCCGATATAAACAAAATGTGTTTCGGGCACAATTTTTAAACACAATATATTTAAGTGCAAACATGTAATGTTCCTAAACTAACGCTAAATGTTTGGGACACATATGTTAATATGTTAGAATATATTATATTTGGGGCATGAATGTTTTATAAAAATAATATGTGTAAATGTAAACATATATAAACTTACAAATTTCGAGTAAACATTAATATGTTGTGATATTTTATTCAGAGAGCGACAGAGAGAGAGAGAGAGAGTATAGAGAAAAAAATAGAGATGGGTTGACGAAACATATCAACATAACACAGCGAGAGAATGAAAAGAGAGCAATTTCTGTGAAACCACTTGTATGTTGTTTCGGAAAACGGTTTTATGATAAGGCTAAAAATTTGATATGCTTAAGTCTAAATATTATTTAATTTGAATATTAGAATGAGTATTCGTAGTATAGAGAATAGACATTCGGAACCAAGAGAATAGACATTTGAAAAAAAACAGCATGTGTTTTCGCCTTGAGAGCAGCATTTTATGTATGTGTGGACATGTGTTTTGTTTATCATTTTGGTATTATGGGCACAATTTTTTCTTGGTTCGTTAAAAGAAATCGGAACGTATGCTAACCACTGCTTCCCGTGGCCAACAAATGTATGTTTCTGTTAAATAATGTTATGTTTGCATGGGCTCGTGGGCGCTGCAAACTATGCTATATAAATGTAACTTATAACGATAATTGTCTATTGGTGACTATAACAGCTACACTCAAAAAAAAAAAATTGAACTCTCTATTTCACTAAAGCCAATTTAACTTTAGTTTAGTTCATGGAATTATTATGTTTGGAGAAAGTTTCCTTTACACTAATAATTTTTTGTTTACGTTAGTTAAATTAACTAAAACCGAGGAAAAAAATGAACTCAAATGAAGCATAATGATTAACTAAATTCGTACCTTCCACAAAATAGTTCAGAATTTCTTTAAATTTGTAAATTTTACCAAAAATGCGTCCATCATGAACTTCGTATGTCACTAAAGATATTCTTGCAATTTTGAACTCCAAGTTTTTCCTTCAAACTACAAAATTTTCTTTAACAAGTGAAAAAACTTAGTTATGTATAATAAATTTTCTTGAATTTGTCGAAAAAAATTTACTTATTTTTATGACATCGGCGTGATGCCAACGTTTGTAATACTGTTTAGTTAACATTTTCTACAAATATTCAAAATTTTCTAAAATTAATCGAAACTTTTCTTCCTGGTGGGTTCACTGTTTTTTCAGTGTATGTAGCCCAGTGGTAGTGTGTTGGCTTACAAATTGCATGGTTCCAGGTTCGATTCTCCGTCCAGGCGAAAGGTAGAATTTAAAAAAAATATATAAAATTGAATAATTTCTTCAACATTATTTGAATTACAGAGAAAGGTGCCAAGAACTAAAAATTTCGTGGAAGAGAAAATTATGTGAGGGAATGAGCACAATCTTCTTGGGGAGAAAATTCTTCCAAGCATATAATATTTTTGGGATCAAAATGCTTCCAAACACATAAAACAAACATAATGTTTCGGCAATATAATAATGATTCGGCAATATAATAATGTTTCGGCAATATCCAATAATATATGTGCTTCCTGCAAAATATGTTTGGAACATATGTTAGAGAAGCGATTTTTTTGAGGGTGTAGTTATATATAGCCCTCAGATAAATCTATCCCCAATCACACAAAAATTGGTCTATATCAAGTTCATAATTGTATATAGCCCCCTTTTAAGCGATCCCCATATTTCAATTCTGGCTCTATACGTACCGAAAAGTCCATATCGATTCGTAATTATTTGTAGACTTACCCATACATACCTTTTTTGTCTAATATATACCACATATGGACAAACTCACAATTTAGGAAACGATGTTAAGAAGTTTTAAGATACCACAACCCAAATAATTCGATTGTGGATGACAGTCTTTCGTAGAAGTTTCTACGCAATCCATGGTGGAGGGTACATAAGATTCGGCCTGGTCGAACTTACGGCCGTATATACTTGATGTGATGTGATGTGACTTTTTTATGTATATTGATCTGCTGAGTTCGTAATTTTTTTTTTTAATTTTTTTGTTTATGGAACAGTTTTTGAGATATTCCGTTTTTTAGTTGTTCGCTCCTTTTTTCACTAAACAAATTATATTTCGAGTTAGAAATGTTCAATTATATTTAAATGAAAGTCTTTAAGATGACGAACAATCGTGTATAATTGGTAATAAGTTAAGAGGTTCAAAAAATATCGATGCATAAAAGGCAAATTTTCGGCACTATCAATTGCACTCCTTGTGCAGAATTTAAAGCAAATTAACCCTTTCGACCCTAAAGTTGCCTGTGGGCAACTTTTTGTGTTTTGAGACTCACTGTCAGCGTTGTTTTTGTTTTTGTTCATAAAACTGTAACGGTATCGAAAGCTACAAGTGTTTTCTTCAAGTTGAATGAAAAATCAGCTAATTTGGTTGTCAATTAGCAAACAAATTTTCATTAATACGCCAAGAAAAAAATATTTGCGAATTTAAAAAGAGGTTTTTATACATGTGACTTTTTTCAAAAATTACAACTAAAATGTTGAAAGTTTTTATTAAATCTATTGTAGTACATGTCATATAAAATATTTCTGGAAGTCAAATCTTAGAATTGCAAAAAAACAACAGATGAGAAATTTTTAAAATTGAAAAGTTGCCTGTGGGCAACTTTGGGCAATTGTGGTAGTAAAATTACATATTTTTGAACATAAGGCCTGGAGAAAAAAGGTTTGAAAAACAATGATTTTGAAAAAATTTTGAACTTCAATTGGGATGTCCCAGTGACGAGAAATGCGGCGATGATGTGGAAAGCATATCTGCAGTGCAGTGGGGAATTTGGAAGGAATCGTAAAAAGGGAGGAAGCCACTTCTTGGCAACATACTAGTGGATTAGCACGAATATTGACGCTTTATAATACTTTGGTTTTTTACACCGCCAGTTAAATTGACTTGGGTTAAAAACCAAAAAAAAAAAAACATTTTCGTGAGTCACGCGTGATTCACGCGAAGCCGTGAATGAAATTTAAACGAAATCTCGTGAATATGCGTGAACGGGATTAAAGAAAAATGTGTGGCGCGTGAGCGTGAGTAAAAATCAAATTCTGTTCGTGATTGTGAGTGAGTAAACTTTCTCTGAAATCACGCTCCCGATAAAAATTTACTTTCACGATCCAACGCACCCTCACGATCCTACTCACGCTCAAGATAAAATTCATGTTAACGATAAAATTAATGTTCACGATAAAATTCACACTCACGGTAAAACAGACACAAAAAGTCATAATCACGAACAAATTCACGTTCACGATTAAATTCAAACTCACCGATTTTAATCACCCTTACTTATTTAATCACGCTTAAGATTTCAATAGCGTAAGTCACGAGAAATTTCGTTACTTACCAGAATTTTATTGAGCAACGAAAATTGTCGTGTTCCGAAAATATTCGTGACTCACGAGATTTGTCGTGAATTACGAAAATTATCGTGAATCGTGCGAAAACGTGACACATAAACGTTGTTCATGTGTGATCGTGCGCGAGTATGACTTTTCATTTCGTGAATTCATTTCGTGACCGTGAATTCCTACCCACATGGCGCGCGTGAGTGCAAATATTTCTTCGTGAATGTGTTTGAGCGTGATTGAAATTCCACTCAGGCGCGCATCTAAGTATATATTTACTATAAAATAACAAAAAACTTAACAAAAATCCAATAAAACGTAATACGTCTATCATTAGAAAACAAACTATTTTGTAGTCACAATTGCCCAAAGTTGCCCACAGGCAACATTCTCTACCGCCTAAACGAATGGGCGTGGCGACCCGAAATTTTGGCTAGACGCTTCTTAAATGACTTCAACATGATTAAAAGTAAAAAAAAAAATTTAGCGATACCTATAAAAATTCGGGGTCGAAAGGGTTAAGCTCAAATTCTAGTTTCTGGGGCCATATTAGTAGATATCGGCCGAAAGATATATATGGGAGCTCTATCTAAAACTGAACCGATTTCTTCCAAAATCAATAGAGTTCTATTCTGACCCTAGGGAGCTACCGTGGTGTATTGGTTAGCATGCCCGCTTGCACACACATGGTCATGGGTTCGATTCCTGCTTCGACCGAACGCCACAAAGATTTTCAGCCGCGGATTATCCCACCTCAATAATGCTGGTGACATTTCTGAGTGTTTCAAAGCTTCGCTAAGTGGTTTCACTGTAATATGGAACGCCGTTCGGACTCGGTTAGAAAAAGGAGGTCCCTTGTCATTAACATAGAATCGGGCAGCACTCAGTGATAAGAGAGAAGTTCACCACTGTGGTATCACAATGGACTGAATAGTCTAAGTGAGCCTGATACATTCGATTGGGCTAAAATTGAGACCTAGACTTCGACCGAACACCACAACGATTTTCTGCGGCGGATTATCCCACCTCAATAACGCTGGTGACATTTCTGAGTGGCATTTCAAAGCTTCTCTAAGTGGTTTCACTGTACTGTGGAACGCCGTTCGGACTTGGTTAGAAAAAGGAGGTCCCTTGTCATTGAGCTTAACATGGAATCGGGCAGCACTCAGTGATAAGAGAGAAGTTCACCACTGTGGTATCACAATGAACTGAATAGTCTATGTTAAGTGAGCCTGATATATCGGGCTGCCACCTAACCTTACCTAACCTAACCTATTCTGACCCAAAGCACATCAAGTCGATTGGACTAAAATTGCAAACTAGACTTTGATTACAAAAATGTGTTCACAGACAGACAGACTGACGAACGAACATGGTTAGATGGACTCAGTGACCGATGACAAGCTCTTGTTAAATTCATCGCTTCTGCGCCAAATAAGCACCACTTCCGGATTCCAAAAGGACATTTTCACTACTTTTTTGGCGACGTTTTTTTGCTGGGAAGTTAACGTAACCCCTCGTATGGTGGTGATAAGGGAATTATTTGGAATTTGGCAAAAATATTATGTTTTACTATGGTAGGCCGGTAACTTTTCATTTCAAATTTAATTAAATTGACAAATAATTCAATGTTGTTCCTTTGCAATTTACATTTTTACTCTTTGACGACAAAGTAATTTCCATCTAATATAATTGTTTGCACACGCATCTGTTCAACTCTTCAATAGCATAGAATCCCCATAAAAAGTTTGTCCTTTTTTCAGCCAACAAAACAAAAACCGGTTTATTTTGAATTAATTAAATCAATCAAACAGATACTTGATAAAAAAATCATTCTTTACGTCAATTGTGGCATTCTGGCTAAATTCATTTAAATCGATAAAACTGTAGTATCATTCAGAAAAACACCATCTTTAGAAACTAATAAAGTGTTTATGTAAGATAACTTGAAGCAGTTGTAGATGGACACAATTAAACCAATTAATTTCAATTTTTATACCCTCCACCATAGGATGGAGGGGTATATTAACTTTGTCATTCCGTTTGTAACACATCGAAATATTGCTCTAAGACCCCATAAAGTATATATATTCTGGGTCGTGGTGAAATTCTGAGTCGATCTGAGCATGTCCGTCTGTTGAAATCACGCTAACTTCCGAACGAAACAAGCTATCGACTTGAAACTTGGCACAAGTAGTTGTTATTGATGTAGGTCGGTTGGTATTGCAAATGGGCCATATCTGTCCACTTTTACGTATAGCCCCCATATAAACCGATCCCCCGATTTGGCTTGCAAGGCCTCTAAGAGAAGCAAATTTCATCCGATCCGGCTGAAATTTGGTACATAGTGTTAGTATATGGTCTCTAACAACCATGCAAAAATTGGTCCACATCGGTTCATAATTATATATAGCCCCCATATAAACCGATCCCCCGATTTGGCTTGCAAGGCCTCTAAGAGAAGCAAATTTCATCCGATCCGGCTGAAATTTGGTACATAGTGTTAGTATATGGTCTCTAACAACCATGCAAAAATTGGTTGACATCGGTCCATAATTATATATAGCCCCCATATAAACCGATCCCCCGATTTGGCTTGCAAGGCCTCTAAGAGAAGCAAATTTCATCCGATCCGGCTGAAATTTGGTACATAGTGTTAGTATATGGTCTCTAACAACCACGCAAAAATTGGTCCACATCGGTCCATAATTATATATAGCCCCCATATAAACCGATCCCAAGATTTGACCTCCAGAGCCCCATGGAAGTGCAAAATTCTTCCCATTCGGTTGAAATTTTGTACGTGATGTTAGTATATGGTATCCAACAACCATGCAGGAATTGGTTCCTATCAGCCCATAATTATATATAGCTCCCATATAAACCGATCCCTAGATTTGACCTCCGGTGCCTTTAGGAGAAGCAAAATTCATTCGATCTGCTTGAAATTTGGTACGTGGTGATCGTATATGATATTTAACAACCATGCCAAAAGTGGTCCATAATCATATATTGCCCCATATAAACCGATCCCGAGATTTAATTTTGGAGCCTCTTGGAGGAGCAAATTTCATCCAAGTCAGTTGAAATTTGGTACATTGTGCTAGTATATGGTCGTTAACAACCATGCCATATGGGTCTATAGTTATATATATAAATATATCACTCAGATAAAGCGATTTCCAATCACACAAAAATTGGTCCATATCAAGTTCATAATTGTATATAGCCCCCATATAAGCGACCCCCATATTTCAATTCTGGCTCTCTACGTACCGTGCAAAAAGTCCATATCGATTCGCAATTATTTGTAGACTTAACTATACATAACTTTTTTGTCTAAAAAACGATGTTAAGAAGTTTTATGATACCACAACCCAAGTATTTCGATTGTGGATGACAGTCTTTCATAGAAGTTTCTACGCAATCCATGGTGGAGGGTACATAAGATTCGGCCTGGCCGAACTTACGGCCGTATACACTTGTTTTTGTTAATATTCTTCCAAATACCATAAGCTCACAAAGATTTTATTTAAAATCATTGTGAGTGAAGAAAAAAAGAGTATTTAAGCAGCTTACAGAAGTCTAAGTAGCCCAACACTTAGTCATATTTCCCAATTTTTGGATTTTTTCTAGATTGGCATTTATTTAAGTCATGTCAAAGTTAAAGAACTTGGTGCTTGTGTTTAATTTCCTTTCTAAAACAACGTTTAAGAAATAAATTAAGTTACACAGCAAATAATAAAGACACAAAGCATTAAAGTGACTATGCATCAAATGGGAATAAATAAAAATAAAGAGAATGAAACTTAAACACACTTAGGGCACAATCATGAAAACAAATTTGTTATGTTGCCTACTTTTGGGCGACTTTAGATGATTTAAGTCCCATTGTTAGAGAGATAGAGAGAGCGTATATGTATAGGCATTGTCGTTAGACAAGACAACACAACACCATAGTTACCATGACATTCAGACATACTAATACGAGTAATTAAGGGTTCTTAAATACGCACACGCATACACCACATACACGCACACACACAAACATACATGAGCTCAAGGCAAAATATAATCGGTGATTTATTCTAGTACTTGGTCTAACATAAGAGCATGATAATGAATCTAAAAGCGAATGTAATTTGAACTTTCATTGTGATGAGCAGTCGAGATCTCGTAAGTACTTACATACTTACCTGACAATAATACGGATCAAAAATAAACCAAGTAATAAAGAGCTAAAATGATGTCCTTCCAATCAGCTCTACTAATTTGTGGACCCCTGCATTTGAGGGATTTTATTAAAAACAGACTTTGAGCCACATTTTACATATATTAGTTATTTAAATGGCAAAACGAAAATCTTCGAGCATTCCGCCAAAGCTGATTGCTGAATGGGAATTTGTGAAATAAATTTTATGTATACCCTATCGTTTTATGAAATGATCCCACAAGCTATATGACAGTCTCCCCTATCTGTTTAATTTATATGAAAATGACTCTTGGAAAACATATTCTCCATCGTACTTAGTTCAATTATAATGACCATTAATATTCAGCACATGCAATTACCAAATGACCTTGTAATATTCTTATTAATGTAAAGCTTTAATTATGAACCATTTAAGGGATTTGAGTTCATAACCAAGTCAGTATGGGATATATCAAGGGAATTTGTATTGCATTAATATGCTTGATGTATTCAAAGATGATTTTTATTCGAACGTTAGCAATGCATCCCAGCAACAAAAAAAGCAATGGAAATGTTTTTATACCCTCCACCATAGGATGAGGGGTATATTAACTTTGTCATCCCGTTTGTAACGCATCGAAATATTGCTTTAAGACCCCATAAAGTATATATATTCTGGGTCATGGTGAAATTCTGAGCCGTTCTAAGCATGTCCGTCTGTTGAAATAACGCTAACTTCCGAACGAAACAAACTATCGACTTGAAACTTGCCACAAGTAGTTGTTATTGATGTAGGTCGGTCGGTCGGTCGGTCCACGTTTACGTATAGCCCCCATATAAACGGACCCCCAGATTTGGCTTGCGGAGCCTATAAGAGTAGCATATTTCATCCGATCTGGCTAAAATTTGGTACATAGTGTAAGTTTATGGTCTCTAAGAACCATACAAAAATTGGTCCATATCGGTCCATAATTATATATAGCCTCCATATAAACCGAACCTCAGATTTGAATTCCGGAGCCTCTTAGAGGAGCAAAATTCGTCCGATCCGGTTGAAATTTGGTATGTGGTGTTAGAATATGGCCTCTAACAACCATGCAAAAATTGGTCCATATCGGTCCATGATTATATATAGCCCCCCATTTAAACCGATCCCCAGATTTGGTTTGAGCATCCTCTAAGAGCAGCAAATTTCATCCGATCCGGTTGAAATTTGGTATGTGGTGTTAGTATATGGTCTCTAACAACCATGCAAAAATTGGTCCATATCGGTCCATAATTATATATAGCCCCCATATAAACCGATCCCCAGATTTGTCTTCCGGAGCCTCTTGGAGGGTCAAAGTTCATCCGATCCGTTTGAAATTTGGAACGTGCTGTTAGTATATGGTCTCTAACAATCATGCAAAAATTAGTCTATATCGGTCCATAATTATATATAGCCCCCATATAAATCGTTCCCCAGATTTGACTTCCGGAGCCTCTTAGAGGAGCAAAATTCATCCGATCCGGTTGAAATTTGGTATGTGGTGTTAGTATATGGTCTCTAACAACCATGCAAAAATTGGTCCATATCGGTCCATAATTATATATAGCCCCCATATAAACCGATCCCCAGATTTGTCTTCCGGAGCCTCTTGGAGAAGCAAAATACATCCGGTTGAAATTTGCAACGTGGCGTTAGTATATGGCCGCTAATAACCATGGCAAAATTGATCCATATAGGTCTATAGTTATATATAGCCGATCCCCAATCATACAAAAATTGGTCCGTATCGGTTCATAATCACGGTTGCCACTCGAGCCAAAAATAAGCTACCAAAATTTTATTTTTATAGAAAATTTTGTCAAAATTTTATTTTTATGGAAAATTTTGTCAAAATTTTATTCCCATAGAAAATTTTGTCAGATACTATTTCTATAGAAAATTTTTTCCAAACTTTATTTCTATAGAAAATTGTTTCCAAATTTTACTTCTATAGAAAATGTTGTCAAAATTTTATTTCTATAGAAACTTTTATCAAAATTTTATTTATATAGAAAATTTTGTCAAACTTAATTATATACGTAACAGGTTGGTATTAGTCGCCGGTCTAACAAAGAAAAACACAATTTTTTTTGTCAAAATTCGTTTTTATTATTCAACATAGTTCCCTTCAAGAGCGATACAACGATTATAACGACCTTCCAATTTTTATACCCTCCACCATAGGATGGGGGGTATATTAACTTTGTCATTCCGTTTGTAATACATCGAAATATTGCTCTAAGATCCCATAAAGTATATATATTCTGGGTCGTGGTGAAATTCTGAGTCGATCTGAGCATGTTCGTCCGTCCGTCCGTCCGTCCGCCCGTCTGTTGAAATCACGCTAACTTCCGAATGAAACAAGCTATCGACTTGAAACTTGGCACAAGTAGTTGCTACTGATGTAGGTCGGATGGTATTGAAAATGGGCCATATCGGTCCACTTTTACGTATAGCCCCCATATAAACGGACCCCCAAATTTGGCTTGCGAGGCCTCTAAAATAAGCAAAGTTCATCCGATCCGGCTGAAATTTGGTACATGATGTTAGTATATTGTCTCTAACAACCATGCAAAAATTGGTTCACATCGGTCCATAATTATATATAGCCCCCATATAAACCGATCCCCCGATTTGGCTTGCGGAGACTCTAAGAGAAGCAAATTTCATCCGATCCGGCTGAAATTTGGTACATGGTGTTTGTATATTGTCTCTAACAACCATGCAAAAATTGGTTCACATCGGCCCATAATTATATATAGCCCCCATATAAACCGATCCCCCGATTTGGTTTGCGGAGACTCTAAGAGAAGCAAATTTCATCCGATCCGGCTGAAATTTGGTACATGGTGTTTGTATATGATCTCTAACAACCATGCAAAAATTGGTCCATATCGGTCCATAATTATATATAGCCCCCATATAAACAGATCACCAGATTTGACCTCCGGAGCGTCTTGGAAGACCAAAATTTATCTGATTCAGTTGAAATTTGGTACATAGTGTTAGTATATGGTCTCTAACAACCACGCACAAATTGGTCCACATCGGTCCATAATTATATATAGCCCCCATATAAACCGATCCCCAGATTTGACCTCCGGAGCACCTTGGAAGAGCAAAATTCTTCCCATTCGGTTGAAATTTGGTACGTGATATTAGTATAGGGTATCCAACAACCATGCAGGAATTGGTTCCTATCAGTCCATAATAATGTATAGCTCCCATATAAACAGATCCCCAGATTTGACCTCCGGTGCCTTTTGGAGAAGCAAAATTCATCCGATCTGGTTGAAATTTGGTACGTGGTGGTAGTATATGATATTTAACAATCATGTGAGTTGAAATTTCTGGATGACAGTCTTTCGTAGAAGTTTCTACGCAATCCATGGTGGAGGGTGCATAAGATTCGGTCTGGCCGAACTTACGGCCGTATATACTTGTTTGATACTATTTTGGTAGTACTCCTTCGGTTTTGCATCGAAATAGGGCTCAGTTTCGGCGATCCCCTCTTCATTGCTGCCAAATTTTTTTCCTGCGATCATCCTTTTGAGGTCTGACAACAATAAAAAGTCGCTGGGGGCTAGATCTAGAGAATACGGTGGGTGGGGAAGCAATTCGAAGCCCAATTCATGAATTTGTGCCATCGTTCTCAATGACTTGTGGCACGGTGCGTTGTCTTGGTGGAACAACACTTTTTTCTTCTTCTGCCGCGATTTCGACCATCAAATGCTCCAATAATGTCATATAATAGTCACTGTTGACGGTTTTTCCCTTCTCAAGATAATCGATAAAAATTATTCCATGCGCATCCCAAAAAACAGAGGCCATTACTTTGCCAGCGCACTTTTGAGTCTTTCCACGCTTCGGAGACGGTTCACCGGTCGCTGTCCACTCAGCCGACTGTCGATTGGACTCAGTAGTGTAGTGATGGAGCCATGTTTCACCTTTGTCACATATCGACGGAAAAACTCGGGTGTATTACGAGTTAACAGCTGCAAACACCGCTCAGAATCATTAACACGTTGTTGTTTTTGGTCAAATGTGAGCTCGCGTGGCACCCATTTTGTACAGAGCTTCCGCATATCCAAATATTGATGAATGATATGACCAACACGTTCCTTTGATATCATTAAGGCCTCTGCTATCTCGTTCAACTTCATTTTACGGCCATTCAAAATCATTTTGTGGATTTTTTTGATGTTTTCGTCGGTAACCACCTCTTTCGGGCGTCCACTGCGTTCACCGTCCTCCGTGCTTATTTAACCACGCTTGAGTTTTGCATACCAAGCAATTATTGTTAATTTCCCTGGGGTAGAGTCCGAAAACTCATTATCAAGCCAAGTTTTTGCTTTCACCATATTTTTTCCCTTCAGAAAACAGTATTTTATCACAACACGAAATTGTTTTTTTTTTCATTTTTTCGCAATAACAAAAGTTGCTTCACAAAAGACGCTCTATCTCACAAACTAATTGACTTACAGACGTCAAATTTTGACACGAATCATTTGAAGGTTGGTAATATATAAAAATAATATCTATGTGTCAGACCGGGGTCTTATCAGCCAGCCTGTTATTTAATCGGCCTTTTTAGTTTAATATATACCACATATGGACTACCTTGCAATTTAGAAGACGGTGTTAGAAAGTTTTAAGATACCTTGCCATCGACAAGTAATTCAATTGTGGATGACCGTCTTTAGTAAAAGTTTCTACGCAATCCTTGGTGGAGGTTACATAAGATTCGGCCTGGCCGTACTTACGGCCGTATATATTTGTTATATTTTACTTCTAGTGCTCAGTACGTTGTATTAAATCAAACCAAAATTGGTTTTGTGTAGTCATATAATCAGCCATGAGAAGGAGTTCTCATAGAAAATTCTTCTATCCAATTCATGGTGATTGGTAGTTAAGATTCGACTCAGCCGTATTTTTTGCCATACATACTTGTTGTCATTCAATTTATTTCCCTTTCTTTAGGCAATTATTCTCTACTTCAGAGTTGTTTTAATTAGTTTTGCGGGAAATAAATAATTTACTGAGTTTTGACAAGAAGTCGTGAGCACTTCACCATGATGTTGACAAAATTGAAATATTTATTTTGCCACGTTGCAGACATCTCTTAGCACAAAGTGCATTTTAACTTTATTTCAAAGAACATGTGTTTTATACTAATGGGTTTCAATATAATGATCCATTTTAACTTTTAATTGGTAGACGCGTATATGTTATTAATTTTAATTGCATATATTAACAGCTTGGATAATGACATATTCTTTTGGAATGTTAAAAAGTTCAGAGAACGGGAGCAACGGTAGATGCTTGGTAAAGGCGTAAGAAGAAAATTAGTCTTCGTTTACATTTTTCCCTTCTACATTTCATTTAATATTTGCACTAAGTAAACGAAGTATTTAACTAAGTTTTTGTTTTCTTGTCATTTGTTTTCAAAATGCATTTACCATCTAACATATCATGGGTACATTCAACCTACCCCTGTACATATCATGTTAGAATGGCTTATTTATGACCATATCATGGACTAGATAATGGATATAAGAAATTTAGAAAAATTCCCAACTGTTTTTTACTTAACATAGGACACTTTGGGTAAGATTTAAAATTTTTGCTACTCAGCAGTGACGATTTTACAAGGATATTGATTAGATGTTGCCAAGATATGCGGTCAAGTGTGGGTTGTGATATATTATTTGGTCAAGTCAGGCGACTGGGAGCCTTACTTAAAATTCAACCATTCTGTGGAAAGTCTGGCATTACAGTGTGTAGGATATGACTAAGATATGGGGAAATCATCACAGAATTTTGTGGAAAGTGTGGGAATTTGGCTATATTTGTATAAACCAGGTGAACGAATATATGGAGGTTTTATCTAATTCTGAACCAAATTAGATCAAACTTGACACATTTAAATATCATATTAAATATATTCTCCGGGGAAACTATTCAGTCAATTGGAGGAAAATCCCATTGAAACTGCGTCTAAAATATGAAATAGTCTACCATATTTTCCCAACTCTGGTGTACATATATATGGGAGATATATATAAACTGAACCGATTTCGACTAAATTTGACATGAATAGTTAGAATAATAATTCTGCTGTCTCTGCAAAATTTCACGTAAATGGGAGTATAACTCTGGCCCCCGTGGTCATTTGAGTGTAAATCGGGCGAAAGATATATATCGAAGCTATATCTACATCTGAACCGATTTCTACCAAATCTGGTACACTTACTGATACTATTAAACGTACTCCTTGTGCAAAATTTGAACTAAATCACGGCAAAACTCTGGCTTTTGAGGCGATATAAGTGCAAATCGAACGAAAGATATAAAGGGTGATTTGTTAAGAGCTTGATAACTTTTTTTTTAAAAAAACGCATAAAATTTGCAAAATCTCATCGCTTCTTTATTTGAAACGTTAGATTGGTCCATGACATTTACTTTTTGAAGATAATTTCATTTAAATGTTGACCGCGGCTGCGTCTTAGGTGGTCCATTCGGAAAGTCCAATTTTGGGCAACTTTTTCGAGCATTTCGGCCGGAATAGCCCGAATTTCTTCGGAAATGTTGTCTTCCAAAGCTGGAATAGTTGCTGGCTTATTTCTGTAGACTTTAGACTTGACGTAGCCCCACAAAAATAGTCTAAAGGCGTCAAATCGCATGATCTTGGTGGCCAACTTACCGGTCCATTTCTTGAGATGAATTGTTCTCCGAAGTTTTCCCTCAAAATGGCCATAGAATCGCGAGCTGTGTGGCATGTAGCGCCATCTTGTTGAAACCACATGTCAACCAAGTTCAGTTCTTCCATTTTTGGCAACAAAAAGTTTGTTAGCATCGAACGATAGCGATCGCCATTCACCGTAACGTTGCGTCCAACAGCATCTTTGAAAAAATACGGTCCAATGATTCCACCAGCGTACAAACCACACCAAACAGTGCATTTTTCGGGATGCATGGGCAGTTCTTCAACGGCTTCTGGTTGCTCTTCACTCCAAATGCGGCAATTTTGCTTATTTACGTAGCCATTCAACCAGAAATGAGCCTCATCGCTGAACAAAATTTGTCGATAAAAAAGCGGATTTTCTGCCAACTTTTCTAGGGCCCATTCACTGAAAATTCGACGTTGTGGCTCGTTAGTAAGTCTATTCATGATGAAATGTCAAAGCATACTGAGCATCTTTCTCTTTGACACCATGTCTGAAATCCCACGTGATCTGTCAAATACTAATGCATGAAAATCCTAACCTCAAAAGAATCACCCTTTATATGAGAGCTATATCTAAATCTGAACCGATTTCAATCAAATTTACCAAGCATTGGTAGAATGTCAATTCCACTCTTTATGCAAAATTTCACGAAAATCGGTAGTAAACTTTGGCCTCTGTGGTCATATGAGTCTATATCGGACGAAAGATATATATGGGAGCTATATCTAAATCTGAACCGATTTGGCTGATATTTTGCAAGTTTTTCGAGACTCATAAAATATTTGGAATTGGAATTTGAAGAAAATCGGTTGATAAACACGCCAAATATGACCAGATCGAGGATAAATATATATGGCAGCTATATCTAAATTTGAACCGATTTTTTCCAAAATTAATAGCGATTGTCTTTGTTCCAAAAGAACGACCCTATGCCAAAATTTGATGACGATCGAACTTAAACTGCGACCTGTACTTTGCGCACAAAAATACATGAAGAGACAGACGGATAGACAGACAGACATCGCTAAATCGACTCAGAATTTAATTCTAAGACGATCAGTATACTAAACGATGGGTCTCAGACTTTTCCTTCTTGGCGTTACATACAAATGCACAAACTTATTATACCCTGTACCACAGTAGTGATGAAGGGTATAAAAAAACAATATAGGCCGAACTTACGGCCTGGCCGTAAGTTCGGCCAGGCCGAATCTCATGTACCCTCCACCATGGATTGCGTAGAAACTTCTACGAAAGACTGTCATCCACAATCGTATTAATTGGGTTGTGGTATATTAAAACTTCGTAACATCGTTTTCTAAATTGTGAGTTAGTCCATACGTGGTATATATTAGACAAAAAAGTTATGTATAGGTAAGTCTACAAATAATTACGAATCGACATGGACTTTTGCACGGTACGTAGAGAGCCAGAATTGAAATATGGGGGTCGCTTATATGGGGGTTATATAGAATTATGAACTTGATATGGACCAATTTTTGTGTGATTGCGGATCGATTTATCTGAGGCCTATATATAACTATAGACCGATATGGACCTAGTTAGGCATGGTTGTTAACGGCAATATACTAGCACAATGTACCAAATTTCAACTGACTCGGATGATATTTGCTCCTCCAAGAGGCTCCAAAACCAAATCTCGGGATCGGTTTATATGGGGGCGACATATGTTTATGGACTGATATGGACCACTTTTGGCATGGTTGTTAAATATCATATACTACCACCACGTACCAAATTTCAACTAGATCGGATGAATTTTGCTTCTCCAAAAGGCAAATCTGGGGATCGGTTTATATGGGGGCTATATATAATTATGGACTGATATGAACCAATTCCTGCATGGTTGGTGGATACCATATACTAACATCACGTACCAAATTTCAACCGAATCGGATGAATTTTGCTCTTCCAAGGGGCTCCGGAGGTCAAATCTGGGGATCGGTTTATACAGTGGCTATATATAATTATGAACCGATCTGGACCAATTTTTGCATGGTCATTAGAGACCATATACCCATGTACCAAATTTCAGCCGGATCGAATGAAATTTGCTTCTCTTAGAGGCTCCGCAAGGCAACTCTGGGGATGAAATTTGCTTTTCTTAGAGGCTCCGCAAGCCAAATCGGGGGATCGATTTATATGGGGGCTATATATAATTATGGACCGATTTGGACCAATTTTTCCACGGTTGTTAGAGACCATATACCAACACCATGTACCAAATTTCAACCGGATCGGATGTAATTTGCTTCTCTTAAAGGATCGACAAGCCCAATTTGGGGGGTCCGTTTATATGGGGGCTATACGTAAAAGTGGACCGATATGGCCCATTTGCAATACCGTCCCACACACCAATAACAACTACTTGTGCCAAGTTTCAAGTCGATAGCTTGTTTCGTTCGGAAGTTAGTGTGATTTCAACAGACGGACGGACGGACGGACATGCTTAGATCGACTCAGAATTTCACCACGACCCAGAATCTATATATACCTTATGGAGTCTTAGAGTAATATTTCGATGTGTTATAAACGGAATGACAAAGTTAATATACCCCCATCCTATGGTGGAGGGTATAATAAATCATACCATTCACTCTATGAATTAGAAAGCGACAAAAATATCGCATGGAATAATCAAGTAAAAATAATTTTATAATTTCCATCGCCATGGAATTAAAGAGTTTCTATCTCTTCAGTCCTTAACAACATGCAAATGTAAGACCAACTTGTACTTGTAGTAGGTATATGCCAATTACAAAATAAAAGGTAGAACAGTGAAAAACCTGACCACATTTAAAATGGAAATTTAGAAAGTGTTCGAAGGCAAACACTGCCAAACTTTTAGTTTATCTACAAACTTCTAGTCCGTCCATCCACGGCAATCTAATATTCCTGTGGCACGCTAAGAACCACACACACAGAAGTCTGTTTTGTGTCCCATTGTAAATTACAACCACGTTGTTAGAAAATTTCCATCAGAACAATTAAACTTTGGATAGGAAAGCAATGTGTGTTTCATGTACTCGTACTTTGTACCAGGAACGAGAAGCATTTGCCAAAATAGAGGAATATTTTACGATTTCACATTTATCAAACTTTCTGCAACAGCTCTAACGAAACTAATAATTTGGCATAGCAATGGTTGCTCGTATTTTTTGAAAATTTAAACATGGAAGTAAAATATTTGTTTTTCCCAAAAACTTTTACTCGGATGGTAGTGCATGTTAGCAGGTAGTTAAAGCAACTACACTAAAGCTTTAGTATTCTGATGAGATTAGAAGATTGCTTATACATATTGGCAATTTTCTGAATTTATTCAATCGAATTGGCTGCTTGTTTAAGTTGTTGGGGGCTATAGTAGCAGAAACAAGTTTATGTGGCAGTAAATTAGATACGGGCAAAGTTTCAATTGGAAGTTTAGTGGATGGCATCGAGTTGCTTTGCAAATTCAAAATTGAACTTAAAAAAAAAGAAAAAGTTGATTCCAGAAACTCTTGCTTTTAACAATATCTCTTAAAAGTAGAGGTAAACCAATTAGGTACAGCAATTCAGAAGATCCTTGCTGGAGGTATACGATAACAAAACAAGGCCGAACTCAAGTATTAATTGTTCCATCTATGACCTGCACTCAATTCTAGGTTGTACGTAATACATTAAATGCACCCTGATGAATGTAATGATATACACAAAGAAAAGAAGGATATACGGCCGTATATTCGGCCAGGCCGAATCTTATGTACCCTCCATCATGGATTGCATAGAAACTTGTACTAAAGACTGTCACCCACAACCCAATTACTTGGGTTGCGGTAACACTTGCCGATGGCAAAGTATCTTAAAACTTCTTAACACCGTGTTCTCAATTGTAAGTTAGTTCATACGTGGTATATGTTAAACAAAAAAGGCCGATTAAATACGTAAATAATTTAGTTTGACAAAATTTTCTATAGAAATAAAATTTTGACAAAATTTTCTATAGCAATAAAATCTTGACAAAATTTTGTACAGCAATAAAATTTTGACAAAATTTTTTATAGAAATAAAATCTTAACAAAATTTTCTATAGAAATAAAATTTTGACAAAATTTTCTATAGAAATAACATTTTGACAAAATTTTCTATAGAAATAAAATTTTGACAAAATTTTGAATAGTAATAAAATTTTGACAAAATTTTTTATTTTGTATAAAATTTTGACAACAATTTTTATAGAAATAAAATTTTGACAAAATTTTCTATAGAAATAAAATTTTGACAAAATTTACTAGAGAAATAAAATGTTGACAACATTTTCTATTGAAATCAAGTTTTGACAACATTTTCTATAGAAATAAAATTTTGACAAAATTTTCTATAAAAATAAAATTTTGACAAAATTTTCTATAGAAATAAAATTTTGACAAAATTTTCTATAGAAATAAAATTTTGACTAAATTTTCTATAGAACTAAAATGTTGACAACATTTTCTATAGAAATCAAGTTTTAACAACATTTTCTATAGAAATCAAATTTTGATAAAATTTTCTATAAAAATAAAGAAATAAAATTTTGACAAAATTTTCTGAAGAAACAAAAATTTGACAACATTTTCTATAGAAATAAAATTTTGACAAAATTTTCTATAGATAAAAAATTTTGACAAAATTTTCTATGGATAAAAAATTTTGACAAAATTTTCTATAGAAATAAAATTTTGACAACATTTTCTATAGAAATTAAATTTTGATATAATTTTCTGAAGAAACAAAAATTTTACAAAATTTTCTATAACAATAAAATGCTGACAACATTTTCTATAGAAATAAAATTTTAATTTTGACAAAATTTGCTATAGAAATAAAATTATGACAACATTTTCTATAAATAAAAAAGAAATAAAATTTTCACAAAATTTTCTGTATAAATCAAATTTTTACAACATTTTCCGTAGAAATAAAATTTTGACAAAATTTGCTATAGAAATAAAATTTTGAAAAAATTTTCTATAGAAATCAAATTTTGACAAAATTTTGTATAGAAATAAGATATTCTGAAGAAATTAAAATTTGACAAAATTTTCCGTAGAAATCAAATTTTGACAACATTTTCTATAGAAATAAAATTTTGACAAAATTTTCTATAAAAATAAAATTTTGACAAAATTTTCAATAGAAATAAAATATTGAAAACATTTTCTATGGAAAAAAATTTGACAACATTTTCTATAGAAATAAAATTTTGATAAATTTTTCTGGAGAAATAAAAATATTACAAAATTTTCTACACAAATAAATTATGACAAAATTTTCTATATAAATAAAATTATAATAACATTTTCTATAAAAATTAAATTTTGACAAAATAGAAATAAAATTTTGACAAAATTTTCTATAGAAATAAAATTTTGATAAAATTTCCTATAGAAATAAAATTTTGACAAAGTTTTCTATAGAAATAAAATGTTGACAACATTTTCAATAGAAATCAAGTTTTGACAACATTTTCTATAGAAATCAAATTTTGACAAAATTTTCTATACAAATAAAATCTTGACAAAATTTTCTATAGCAATAAAATTTTGACAAAATTTTCTATAGAAATAAAATTTTGACAAAATTTTCTATAGAAATAAAATGTTGACAACATTTTCTATAGAAATCAAGGTTTGACAACATTTTCTATAGCAATAAAATTTTGACAAAATTTTCTATAGAAATAAAAATTTGACAAAATTTTCTATAGAAATAAAATGTTGACAACATTTTCTATAGAAATCAAGTTTTGACAACATTTTCCATAGAAATCAAATTGTGACAAAATTTTCTATAAAAATAAAATGTTGACAAAATTTTCTTTAGAAATAAAATTTTGACAACATTTTCTATAGAAATCAAATTTTGACAAAATTTTCTATAGCAAATTGTCTATAGAAATAAAGAAAAATAAAATGTTGACAAATTTTCTCTAGAAATAAAATTTTGACAAAAATTCCTATAGAAATAAAATTTATACACTCTTGAAACCATGCTCATTTCAGTCGTAACTACTATCAAGTGTGTCTGTTTCGACTTCTTCTGGGGTTTCCAAACATATACACTGAATTCTAACACCCTGTTCCACAGAGCGTTTCAAGGTATAGATATGATTTGCCACTCCATATATGTTATATTTTACTGAAATTGTAAATTTAGAATTACACTGCTTTCTTCAATACCCTGCTAGAAATTGTTTTAGAAATTAGATTTTCATACAAATTCCATGTTAATCGAATATTCCAGAATATTTTTATTTCGATGTGATATCATCGATAAGTGTTCCCCCTAATACCACCAAAAAAAGGCATTTGGTACCCACATTAAAAGAAGCAAAGGCAAATATCCATTGCTTTTTAAATTGAACCTCTTTCAAAAATGGCCTTCTACAGGATACAGTAAAGTTTCATGATATTCGATTTATCCCAATTGGCATGGTAGACACATTCCCAAAAAGCAAATGGTTTACTTAAAATGTTACCGTTGTCTCAATATCCTTTTTCGTTTTGCAGCAAATTAGCCAAGTACAAGGGTTACAAGAACGACAACGCAATCATCCTTAGTCTTAAGGGTGTGGAGCCAATTGTCTGACTGTCTGTCTGTCTGTCATGTGAACTTAACACATCTGTATTGGCTTATGATTCAAATTTTCCTATTTTGAATATTTTTATCATTTCTGATTGCGTAGCACCGAGAAATAAAATAAATAAAAACACAAGGGATTTAGTTTTTCTTTTCAATGATGTTTCAATAAAACGTAATTTTATTGAATTTTTGGGAGATTATTATTTACCTTTTTTAACAATTCGCTGTTATATGGACGTAATCCAGAAACGAATAATAACAAAAGTTAGACGCCGCAAGACGGTAATGGCGCGACTCGTTAGAAAAATGTAACGAATTGTGCTGAAAGCACAGAGCTGCATCCAGAGCTTAGGGTACATTTTCTAGCGAGGGGGAAATTGTCATTTTACAAGATTTTAAGTCCCCATCTAACGAATAAATTTTGACCTTACGAATTTGAACTTAAACATTCCGCCCGCCTTGCAACATCCAGCTATGTTGTAATTGAAATTCATTAATACATAGACATTACATACAATATTTTAATATCAAAATAAATATAAAATGCGATGTCAGTTTCATTTTCAAATTGAGCAATTTTTTTTTTTTATTAGTTCTTTAAATTTTTTTCAAACTTCATGAATTCTTAACTAAATGCTCGTAGAGCCGTTGACCCGGAGGGTCTGCAGTGTCTGGGTTATTGGCCAGGATGACCTACGACACTTATGGTTGGCATTGACCTGACACTATCCAGCCAAACATCGTTAGCTGCGCCAATGGGAATCCAGGACTCGAAAATATTTGTGTCTTTAGAACCCGTGCGTAGACATCGGGCCCTAGAACCAACCCCACCCCGGAAGGACGGTAAAACCTTGGGTCGGCCAGCTGGAGACACTCGAAATGTTCCCGTATCGTATCTGGAGCCGACGACGATGGGGTGACAACACGGGTCAGGTCTGTTACCCGGGCAGAAAAAACCAATTTACTTTCTGCATTGTGTCGGGAGACAGCAACAAGCGGACAAAATGCGTCTTGCGACGTCATCGCTGAGACAAGCCGTAGGCTGAGAGCTAAACTGCTACAAATCATACTGTACCCCGCACACGGGTCGAGGACAGCTCGGACAGGAATTCGACGATCGGACAAGACAAGCAAGAGGACTATAGTGGGACCAAGCGTGACGATTGGTTGTAGAACCAACATCGGATCAGATAGGGGAGCGGTATTCGTGATACAGTACGCGGACGTGTTAACGGACGAACTTGACTTGGTCTTTCTCTTCGACAAGGTTTGAGCGGAAGGACGTTGTTGCTGGTCAAATGAATGTAGCAGCGTATGGTGGCTATCTCCACATTCGCGGCACCTCTCGCGACTATTGCAGGTCGATCGCATGTGAGACCTGCCCAGACAGTTTGAACATACCCGATGCAACACTACAGTGCGCAATCGTTGCTCAAACGCATGTTCAAAAATTTGCGACACGACCGTAGATTGTGACTTCGCATACACAACACACAGACATTCGAGTGCCCTCTTTTATTCACACCTGAATTCTTTTGGGCAGTCCCCGTAGGGGATGACGATGGTTTGGCTACGTTGGTTGCGGATACGTCAGCAGGAGCCGTATCAGCCCCCGACGGAGGGACAACTTTCTGCGTCGGTACTACCCCTTGTGAAGAGGCGACGACTGGGGTCATCCCGACGTCAGGGACCTGCTCGATGGCTGGTAACGGCTCGCGGAGAACCGGTGCAACATTATTTTCTAAAATCTCTTTTTCCTCATCGGACATCGGGACGTCATCCTCGTAGTCAGGGAGAGTCTTAACAATTTCCCTCATATTTTCCATTGTACTGCGAAAAGAAAGATGACGCTTACTATATGAACGATCGAAAACTATTCGGTCAGTATGACCAATTTTACCACCGGCCGTCTTACAACACCGTTTGCCGTTCTCACGTCAGCAACTCTAACGCGACCGTCAGATCCCGGGTGGACGTCATCCACACGACCTAACTTCCACGATGTAGGAGGCAATTGTTCATCACGAATTACTACCAAGTCCCCTACTTCGATATCACGCTGCGGAAATTTCCATTTATACCTTTTCTGTAAGCCTTTCAAATATTCATCTTTCCACCGTAAGCAGAACTGTTGCGACAGCGCCTTCATTTTCCTAAATCGATGCACCAAATGAAGTGGTGATTCCTCCTCTAACTGTTCAGGAGGCGCCAAGATCGGAGATCCTACCAAAAAATGGCCGGGCGTAAGTGCTACCAATTCTTGAGAACGTTCACTCATTGGGCACAACGGCCTAGAATTTAAACAAGCCTCAATTCTCGAAAGAACAGTCGAAAACTCTTCAAATGTAAATTTGAATCCTGATGCATGTTTCCTAAAATGCGTCTTGAAGCTTTTGACAGCAGCTTCCCAGAGACCACCCATATGTGGCGCCCCGGCAGGGATAAACTGCCAGGAAAGCTGCTGAAACTGGTATGCGGAACACACCTTATCACGTCCTTCTTTAAAAACACATCTCAAATCCTTTTCCATTTCGCGTGAAGCGCCTACAAAATTTGTACCATTATCCGAAAAAATGGTCTTGGGACAACCGCGTCGAGATATAAATCTGTGAAAAGCGGCCAGAAACGTTGTCGTAGACAAGTCTGATGTGGCTTCCAAGTGTATGGCCTTCGTCGAAAAGCATACAAACACGCAAACATAACCCTTTGTTATCTTACATGCGCGCCCTATAAATGACTTAATTTCGAAAGGCCCCGCAAAATCAACGCCAGTCGTAGTAAACGGTCTGGTAAGTACAGTTCTCTCCGGTGGGAGAGCCGCCATGATCTGCGTACAAGACTTCTTCCTATCCAACAGACACCGTTTACACCGGTTAATAGTCGATCTAATCAAAGATGTTAAACGAGGAATCCAATACTCAATCCGAATAAGACGTAGAACCAACTGGTTCCCTCCGTGAATAGATATGTCGTGAACATATTTCACTAGTAACCTAGCGAATCTACTATTATACGGCACTATAATTGGATGTCGCTCACTATACGACAGGGTAGGACACCTACTCAAACGACCATTCAACCTCATAACCCCCTCCTCATCCAGGAATGGATTCAATGACAACAAGGAACTCCTGGAACGTAACGGTTTCTTTTCCATCAAACAACCGTACTCATCTGGATAATGAGCCCTTTGAGAAAGAACAGCTAGACGTAATCTCACTGCCTTTAATTCAGTTGCCGTCAACGTCGTGTCGAGATACACATTTCGACTAGCATGTGAATAATGGGTCCTGTGATAAAACCTAAATATATATGCGATGACTCGTAGAGCCCTATCTAACGAAGAAAACCTCTCTAAAATGTCCTCGTAGTTCGTAAAAAACGATGCGTGAGTCCTGACCGCCCGTACCTCAACGTCAGTCTCAAGAGGGGTGAAATCATTTATATCCCACTGAGAACTATCTGAGCAGAGCCACTCTGGTCCATGCCACCAAAGCGACGAAACCGCCAACTCTGCAGGCGACACTCCGCGACTTCCCAAGTCGGCCGGATTGTCCTCAGAGCGAACATGGTACCAATTCTGTCCCCCAGTATTCTCCTGAATCCTACATACGCGATTCGCAACGAAAGTAGACCACGTAGATGGCGTCTTTCGAAGCCAAGAGCGGACGATCGTAGAATCCGTCCAACAATAAACACGTCGAAATTCAATATCTAACTCCCTGGCTATAGACTTGTAAAGTTCTGAGGCCAAAACTGCCCCACAAAGCTCCAAACGTGGCAAAGATATAGATTTGATGGGGGCTACCTTAGTCTTACAAGATAGCAAATGGGTGAAGATATGTCCCTGCGGCGTAACCACACGAACATATACTACCCCCGCGTATGCTTTTTCCGAGGCGTCGGAAAAAACATGTAATTCTACCTCACAGTCTGTGGAGTAATTGACCCATCGAGGAATAAGAACGTGATTCACATCCTGATAGGTCTCGACAAACTTTCGCCATTGTCGCTCAGTTTGTAACGGAAGAGACTCGTCCCATCCTATCTTATCCAACCAAACCTGTTGCATAATTATCTTCGCCACTATAATAACTGGCCCCAGCCAGCCAACAGGGTCAAATAGCCTAGCTATAGCCGATAAAACCTCTCTCTTCGTAAACCGAGATTTTCGCTCAATCGGTTTCATCTCAAAATAAAATAAGTCCAACTGCGCATTCCACCTAATACCCAACGGTTTCGAACTACTAGCTTCAACAAACTCCAGTAATTTGGCGTCAACCAAATGGTCAGCCGAAAGCGATTCTAAAATGGCTAGCTCATTAGAAGTCCACTTCCTCAGTTCGAACTTTGCCGATGATAATACCCTAATCAATTGATCCCTAGATTCAACAGCAGTATCCACGTCATGGTACCCTGTCAAAACATCATCCACGTACATGCACCTTCGTAGAATATGTGCCGCGTGGGGATAGTCATCTTCGGAGTCATCGGCCAATTGCAATAACGTCCGTATGGCTAAATAGGGAGCACAATTCACTCCAAATGTCACGGTCTGCAGCTCATAGTCTTGTACATCTTTTTGTGGGGAGTCCCTAAAGACAATTCGCTGCAGAGAAGTATGGGCCGAATTTACCCTAATTTGGCGGTACATCTGTGTGATGTCGCAATTAAAAACATATCTGAAAAATCTCCACCTCAAAATCAAGTGAACCAATTCCAATTGTAATGTGGGTCCCACATAAAGAATGTCGTTCAGACTTTTACCATTTGAGGTCTTATGCGAAGCATTAAAGACAACTCGAAGTTTGGACGTCAATTTGTCCGGATTGATTACCGGGTGGTGTGGCAAATAACACACAGTTTGATCTGCAGGAGAAGTCGACGACACTGGTCTCATATGTTGCAAGTCCAAATATTCTTTAATCACCCCGTCATACATTAATTTTGTTTCAGGCTTTCGTAAAAGCGAAGCCTCACCACGAATAAACTGCTTCAAACAACTTGTCCGCGAATGTCCAAGCAAAACTTGTCCCTTTAATTCGGGTTTTATCGGAAGAGTCACTACGTATCTTCCATCGGAATCCCTATATGTGGTATTCTTAAAATTTTCTTCACAAAATTTATCTGCGGGAGAACAAATTGCCCGTCTTGGTAAGTCCTCTAATTCCCAAAACCGAAGAAGAGTCTTGTCAAGACCATCTTCTTCCATAAATTCAACAGTCGTTGAAAAAACCGTCACATTAGAAGTGGGAATTGAACCAGTAATGAGCCAACCGAAGACTGTCTGTTGAGCAATCAACGATCCTAAAATACCAGACCGAACCCCCTGTAATATAATTCTGGGATACACGTCTGCCCCCAACAATAGATCAACCGGACGACTATCGAACAGATTAGGATCAGCTAAACGTAAATTAGGCAAACGTGACATATAATTCCGACTCACTTGGAAAGACGGTAAATTCCCAGAAATCTTAGGCAGGACCAACGCAGTCGCCTCTACCAAGACCGATTCATCTATTGGTGACCCTATACTCAGAGGGCAAATACCGCGAGAAGTTATCGAAACCGATTGATTCACGCCCGATATCGAAGACGTCGCACTCGTTATCGAAATCCTAAGCAACTTTTGCATTTTTTCGGTTATAAAGGAGGCTTCCGATGCTGGGTCAATAAGAGCCCGAGCTGGGTACGTCGTACCCTGATGAACGATGTTCACCATAGCCGTCCCTAATAGTACCGACCTGTTCTGGGAAACATGAAATACTTGCCTGGCCGAAGTGCCAGACACAATTCCAGACGAAGTGGAAGGCTGCGGGTCAATCAAACCGCTAGAATCCGTAGGACAAGCGGCCGAAACCGTCGAAGACGTAGTCGCCACATTCGTAGAATGGGAAGAATCGCGATGAAGCAAAGTATGATGCCTTCCTTGACACTTCTCACAACTGCGAGATGTAGCACAGTTGTTAACGTCATGTCTACGAGATAGACAATTGAAACAACAGCGGTACCGTTTCACAGCAGTCAACCGATCATTCACAGAAAGATTCCTAAATTTCGGACAAACACGAAGATGATGGCTTTGTCGTGGACAAAGAACACACATCTTATCGACGGAATCTCTAGAAGAATGAGAAGTGTATTGCGAATTACGCGACCTAGATGGCGAAGATTTCGGAGCTGCATTCGTAAAATGCGTTCGCAGTTTCCTGCCATCAGTTTTCTTCGAAGCATCGATACCCTTCAAATCGCGGAGACACGTGAGTGTCTGAATCCTTTCCGTAAGAAAACGATCCATGTCCACCCAAGACGACAACGCAGACTTATCACTTATACCCTGTTCCCACAAAGTAACACTAATCTTCGGTAGACGTTGCACACACAAATATATCAAAATCGGATCCCAATCGTTCGTAGGAACGTTATTCACAGCCATCGCCGAAATACATGCGTTTATACCACGCTGCAAGTTCTTCAACCCAGAACTTGTCTCAGTGTCTAAGACCGGAAGGTCAAAAAGTAGTTTCAACTGATTGCTGACTAAAATTCTCAAGTTGTCATAAGTTTCCTTTAACGTCCTCCAAGCTAACTCGAAACTCCTATCAGTGAGAGGAAATCTTCTTACAACTTCACGGGCGTCGCCACTAGTCTTTTTGAGCAAATGACACAAGCGCTCAATATCACTCAGACGGGAATTTTTTACATAAACAGCAGTAAACAAATCCCTAAATGTTGGCCAAGACTGAAAGTCACCATCGAAAACCTCAATATCGCATGGTGGTAAAGCCAAACTATGGACCGCACCATGGTCAACACCTAACAAAAGAGAATTTCCCGATACATCCACATTACCAGAACGAGCAGAAATATCCGCCACATCGGCCTGCTGTATAGGAGTTGACGCCCTATGAACGGCTTTTAGACCGTCTATCTTCCTTTCGATAGAGGAAACAATACGAATATAGGCATCATAAGTTGCCTCATACTTGCCGTCAGCAGATTCTACCTTTCCCTTATCTGAATCCTCCTGAAGATCGTCTAAACACTCCTCATACCTCTCTTTCACTTTCTCCCAGAGTGATTTCGTCTCTTCGACCTGAGCCCTTAGAGAATAAACATCTAAATTCTCCTCCTTCAAAGAGCTAACCCGTGTCCCAAACTTCACAACCGCATCAGCGGCTCTAATGAATCGCGCGAATGTATTAACTGGCATATTGAAAATAATTTAGCGTCACAAAAATTCACAAAAACTCGTAAAGTATGTGAACACGCACTTATCGACAGCGAAAACTGGCCGAAAAATCAATAAATTTGCACAAAATGCCCAAAAATGCAAAAACAAAAATTTACAAAATTTTTCTTTCAGTGTATCAAATTCTCACACTGCACCGAAATTACCACAAAATTTCTTGAAGTGTAAACAATTGTTCGTAAAACAACCACTTCAAAACTTAAAATCAAAAATTTCAAACAATTTGTAAACTATTGGACTATTTTTCTCTCAGTGTAGAGACAATTAATTTTCGTTCAGAGTACCGAATCACAAAATATTTTTCCCCGTGTACAAAAAAATGGGCAAATTATTCAAGTCAAATTCTAAAAATCTCAAAATTCTACTAAAATCTTCGAACTATTTCTCTCAGTGTATGAATGAATTTACGAAAATTACGCTCAGTGTATCGAAGAATACTGCCGCTGTATCAAAACTTCACACACGAAAACCAGATGATCAAAAAATTCAACAAATTATAAGAAATTATAAAAAAATGTCTGTAAGACCAAATGTAGGGTGCACGGACTGTAAAATACACCTCTACACTTCCACGCCAAATAATCTCCCCAAAAAAAAATCAAATATCGCAAATAATAAAAGATATAGAAATAAAAATATATACGTAATATATATGATAAAATAAAAATTATACGATCGTACCGGACCGCCTGTAGGGTGCACAGTGACCAAAACGATAATTTTTACTAATGCGCGTAACGCTAATGGGTCATACAACACGATAACCCAAAAAACTCAATTTCAAAAATTTTTATAATTTTCTTCAAAATATTTACAACTCGCGGCCCCGTGAGGGTTAACAAATAAACCAAAGAAACACAGCTCAAAAAAAATATGTATGTATATACGTGTGTGTATCACTGATCATACGTAGGTATGTAATTCAAACGTTGACTGCAGTGACGATTGATCTTTGTTTACAATGGTAATACGACCAACAGAGCCTTTAGAGTCTGCGTGTATTTTGTTATTGTTTTATTTACTTCAAGTTAAAGGCAACGTAATTGCAAATAATGTTTTGAAGTAAATAAGCACTGTCAACGTTTAAATTCACCACACAACACCAATATATACAATAGATTTTTCACTTTTTATTTTGACTATTCCTTCACTTGAATATTTTTTAGCAAAACGAAATTAAACAAACGAAAGAAACGTACGTATGTATGTAGCAACGAATGTGTGTTTTTTGAAATGCAATTTGCCGTCGGCAAAACGAAATAATTGAATCAATGTTGTAAAACGACCGCGGTTTAAATTTAAAACACTCGCGATTTGCTCAATTATTTTAATAAAACACTGACATACGCACCTGTGTGTTGATAAATAATTATTTAAATAAATTTTCAATATAAATCCTTCACAAATATGGCTGCAAAGTGGCTGCTTTTTGTTGTTGCTTCACAATATCAGCACTTTCCTTTGAAAAAAAGACAAAACAAAATCCTTTATTAATTGCTGTAAGCAAGTATCCGGCTCGATTGGACCAATGATTGCGTAGCACCGAGAAATAAAATAAATAAAAACACAAGGGATTTAGTTTTTCTTTTCAATGATGTTTCAATAAAACGTAATTTTATTGAATTTTTGGGAGATTATTATTTACCTTTTTTAACAATTCGCTGTTATATGGACGTAATCCAGAAACGAATAATAACAAAAGTTAGACGCCGCAAGACGGTAATGGCGCGACTCGTTAGAAAAATGTAACGAATTGTGCTGAAAGCACAGAGCTGCATCCAGAGCTTAGGGTACATTTTCTAGCGAGGGGGAAATTGTCATTTTACAAGATTTTAAGTCCCCATCTAACGAATAAATTTTGACCTTACGAATTTGAACTTAAACAATTTCCATGAAACGAGAAGGATACCTCACCCCCTTCTGTCCCTGGTTCCATAAGCTAGAGAATGGATGCTCAATTGAGTTGAGTTCTTGTGACCCATTTATGCTGAACAGACAAAAAAGGCCAGAACATTTCGTCAAGATTCAATTAAAATTCTGCCTGTATAAATTGTTAAATGGAACTCAGCGTAATGCTCAGTCCTTATAGCTAGCTATCCCTGCTGAAAGGTTAATGGTTCGATCCTTTGGCCGACCGACCATCAGCAAGTAAAGGCAAAATAAAAACGAAATTAAATGGTGCCAACCAAAAGATCACAAAGCTCATGGAATACCTAAAGAGAACAAGAAAAACCATTTAAATTGTAAACGAAATATGGTCGGCAAGACGCAACCTTAACTCTGGCAAAACAAAAAATCTAATGAAAATCGACAGTCTGCAAATAAAAGTGCAAAATATTTGCAGCCCATTACTAAATCCCTTCACAATGGTAGACTTTTATTAAATTTAACCATTTTGAAGGTTATGTTTTCCTTCCATTTTCATTGGGAAAAAAGGAGCAGTTTTTACAACGATAAAGACGTTAACTGAAAAGGTCTAATAATAGTCTACATTGTTTTTAAGGATGAAATTGCTTTGCGAAAAAAATGTTTTTTTTTTTGCGAACTTTCATAGCCACCCACATTTGAATTTTAATCAGAAGTCTAATTTGAAGCTTAATTGAAGGTGCTTTTGGTATTATCTACAGACGCAGGCTTGAGTTAAATATACAATCTAAGCATAATGTATTTACCCTAAAATTGAATTTTAAACTTAATATAATGAAAAAATAATCAAAGATTATATTAAAATTGTTTCCAGAAATACATAAGTAATGCGCTTAATATTATTCAGTCTGAATAATTAGCAACAAAAAATGAGATTAATTGGTTGAGGCGTAATACTCCCACAAGTCTTGGCATGTTAGTGTTACCATTGAGAAGTTCTAGAAAGTGGAACAAAAAATGGCGCAAGCCATAAAAAGTGGCACATTTACCTTAAGTTAGTGACACCAAAAGTAATACATTTTTTCATAAAGAAATTCAACAATTAAGCGTTTTTATATCAGTTATATAATAATAGCGTGGTGAAATAACTTTTTTGATCTTAACTAGTCGAACATAATTTTAACTCCATTTATGTAACGCCAAGAAGGACAAGTGTAAAACCCATCGTAATGTAAACCGATTACCTAAGAATTAATTCCGAGCCGATTAAGCGATGTCTGTCCGTCTGTAGATTTATTTTTTTTGTGCAAAGTACAGCTCACAGTTTAATTCCCATCGTCCTCAAGCTTGTCATAGGGTCTTTCTTCGGCTCCAAGACAAGCGTTATTGGTCTGCCATATATAGTTATCACCCATATGCTCATAATTGCCGTGTTTATCAACCGACCTTTTTCAAATCCCGTAAATCCGAATATTTTATGACTCCCGGAAAACTTGCAAAATAATCTACCAAAATTTTTGAGAAAATTCTACCAAAAAACTACCACACTAAAACAAACTTCTTTTGCCAAAATTTTGTTTCTATGGAAATTTTTTTCAAAATTTAATTTCTATAGAAATTTTTTTCAAAATTTCATTATATAGAAAATTTTGTCAAAATTTTATTACAATAGAAAATTTGGGAAAAAATTTATTTCTATATAAAAGTTTGTCAAACTTTTATTTCTGTAGAAAATTTTGTCAACATTTTATTTCTATAGAAAATTTTGTAAAATTTTATTTCTTTTGAAAATTTCTTCAAAATTGTATTACTATAGAAAATTTTGACAAGATTTTATTTCTATAGAAAATTTTGTCAAAATTTTATTCCTATAGAAATTTTTTTAAAAATTTTATTATATAGAAAATTTTGTCAAAATTTTATTTCAATAGAAAATTTTGGAAAAAATTATTTCTATAGAAAATTTTGCCAAATTTTATTACTATAGAAAATTTTGTCAAGATGTTATTTCTATAGAAAATTTTGTCAAAATTTATTTCAGCTTAAAACCATACATTGACTAAACTACAAGAGTAGCTTAACCAACAGAGGAAAAGAATGTTTGTCAAATTTATTTGGGCAAAGCCCTATAGACTGCAAGATGGTTGGATGGACGCACGTTTCGGAATTACCACATTCCTCATCAGCATCCTCTACTTGCAGCAAAACTATCAACCAATTATCAGAATAAATTCAGGCAGTTTATTAAACCCAACAAAAACCACACTTGAACCCTCCGAAAAAAGTAGAGGATGCTGATGAGGAATGTGGTAATTCCGAAACGTGCGTCCATCCAACCATCTTGCAGTCTATAGGGCTTTGCCCAAATAAATTTGACAAACATTCTTTTCCTCTGTTGGTTAAGCTACTCTTGTAGTTTAGTCAATGTATGGTTTTAAGCTGAAATAAAAAAACGACAACAATGCTTAAAGAACAAAACCAACAATAACAAAACAAAACAAATGGAAAAAGAAGAGGAGGCACGCTCAAAATAAACCCAGCCATGTGAATTCAAATCGATGATTTGACAGTGGCATAGGAAAAGAGATATGTTTGTTTCGAATTTATTTGGCATAAGCCGGCTATCAATGTAAAACCTTTTTTCGGAGGGTTCAAGTGTGGTTTTTGTTGGGTTTAATAAACTGCCTGAATTTATTCTGATAATTGGTTGATAGTTTTGCTGCAAGTAGAGGATGCTGATGAGGAATGTGGTAATTCCGAAACGTGCGTCCATCCAACCATCTTGCAGTCTATAGGGCTTTGCCCAAATAAATTTGACAAACATTCTTTTCCTCTGTTGGTTAAGCTACTCTTGTAGTTTAGTCAATGTATGGTTTTAAGCTGAAATAAAAAAACGACAACAATGCTTAAAGAACAAAACCAACAATAACAAAACAAAACAAATGGAAAATTTATTTCTATAGAAAATTTTGTCAAAATTTTATTACTATAGAAAAGTTTGTCAAAATTTTATTTCTATAGAAAATTTTGTCAAAATTTTATTGTTATAAAGAATTTTGTCAAAATTTTATTTCTATAGAAAATTTTGTCAAAATTCTATTTCTATATGAAATTTTGTCAAATTTTATTTCCTTTGAACATTTTGTCAAAATTTTATTTCTATAGAATTTTTTTTTTTAATCTATGTCTATAGATTTTTTTTTCAAAAATCTATTTCTATTGAAAATTTTGTAAACATTTCATTCCTATAGAAAATTTTGTCAAAATTTTATTTCTATAGAAAATTTTATCAAAATTTTATTTCTATAGAAAATTTTGTTAAAATTTTATAACTACATAGACAATTTTGTCAAAATTTTATTTCTATAGAAAATTTTGTCAAAGTGTATTTTCTATAGAGAATTTGGTCAAAATTTTATTTCTATAGAAAATTTTGTGAAAATTTTATTTTTATAAAGAATTTTGTCAAAATGTTATTTCTATAGAAAATTTTGTCAAAATTCTATTTCTATAGAAAATTTTGTCAAATTTTACTTCTTTTGAACAGTTTGTCAAAATTTTATTTCTATAGAATTTTTTTTTAAATCTATGTCTATAGAATTTTTTTCCAAAATCTATGTCTATTGAAAATTTTGTAAAAATTTTATTTCTATAGAAAATTTTGTCAAAATTTCATTTCTATAGAAAATTTTGTCAACATTTTATTTCTATAGAAAATTTTGTTAAAATTTTATTTCTATAAAAAATTTTGATAAAATTTTATTTCTATAGAAAATTTTGTTGAACTTTATTTCTATGGAAAATTTTGTCAAAATTTTATTAGTTTTGTTTGTTATTGTTTTGTTTTGTCAACCAATTATCAGAATAAATTCGGGTAATTCACTCAACCCAAAGTGAAATACACTTGAACCTTCCGAAAAAGGGTTTAATAGTCGGCTACTGCCTAAACAAATTTGCGAGCATATCTCTTTTCCAACTAAATGCAAATCGATGATTTGAGTTTGGCAAAGGAAATGAGATATGCTTGCAAATTTGTTTGGGCAGTAGCCGACTATCAAACCTTTTTTCGGAAGATTCAAGTGTAGTTCACTTTGGGTTGGGTAAATTACCCGAATTTATTCTGATAATTGGTTGATTGGTTTTACTGCAAGTAGAGGATGCTGATGAGGATTGTGGTAATTCCGAAACAGCTGTACATCCAACCATCTTGCAGTCTATAGGGATTTGCCAAAAAAAAAAAAATTGACAAGCATACTTTCCCCCTGTTAGTTAAGCTACACTTGTAGTTTAGTCAATGCATGGTTTTAAGCTGAAACCAAAAACAACAACAATGATTAAAAAAAATTGATTTCCATTGAAAATTTTGTCAAAATTTTATTTCTATAGAAAATTTTGTTTAAACTTTATTTCTATAGAAAATTTTGTCAAAATTTTATTTCTATAGAAAATTTTGTCAAAATATTATTTCTATAAAAAATTTTGTCAAAATTTTATTTCTATAGAAAATTTTGTCAAATTTTATTTCTTTTGAAAATTTTGTCAAAAGTTTATTACTATAGAAAATTTTGTCTAGATTTTATTTCTATAGAAAATTTTGTCAAAATTTTATTTCTATAGAAAATTTAGTCAAAATGTATTTTCTATAGAGAATTTGGTTTTTTATTTCTATAGAAAATTTTGTCAAAATTTTATTTTTATAAAGAAGTTTGTCAAAATTTTATTTCTATTGAAAATTTTGTCAAATTTTATTTCTGTTGAACATTTTGTCAAAATTTTATTTCTATAGAAAATTTTGTGAAAATTTTATTTCTATAGAAAATTTTGTCAAAATTTTATTACTACAGAAAATTTATTCAAAATTTTATTTCTATAAAAAATTTTGTCAAAATTTTATTACTATAGAACATTTTGTCAAAATTTTATTACTATAGAAAATTTTGTCAAAATTTTATTTCTATAGAAAAATTTTGTCAAAATGTTATTTCTATAGAAACTATACCCTTAGTTGGAGATGTATAATTTGCAAAATCAACCAAAACATCAAGCATACTACCAATCTACTAGACAATAAAAAAAACTACCATTTTTGGTAGAATTCTACCAACTGTGGCAACCGTGCACAGAGGCCATAAGTTAGGTTGGGTTAGGTGGCAGCCCGATGTATCGGGCTCACTTAGACTATTCAGTCCATTGTGATACCACATAGGAGAACCTCTCTATTATTACTGAGTGCTGCCCGATTCCATGTTAAGCTCAATGACAAGACCGAGTCCGAGCGGCGTTCCACATTGCAGTGAAACCACTTGGAGAAGTTTTGAAACCCTCAGAAATGTCACCAGCATTACTGAGGTGGGATGATCCACCGCTGCAAAATTTTTTTGGTGTTCGGTCGAAGCAGGGATCGAACCCACGACCTTGCGTATGAAAGGCGGGTATGCTAACCATTGCACCACGATGGCTTCCATAGTTGCATATCTATTTGCTTCAAATTTTGCACAGTGCTGTCGGCTGTGCCAAATGTGGTGGAAATCTGTTGAGATTTATAAATTTTGCAGAGATATTAGAATTAACAATCTAACTACTTCTTGGGCTTCTATAATCCGTAGTTTTAATTCAATTTGCCTGAAATAGGTGTGCCGAAAATGGTGAGTATCGGTCCATTGTTTGGTATATCTCTATATAGACCGATTTCCCGAGTTTACTTATTGGGCTTATAGAATCCGTAGTTTGTATCCAATTTGCCTGAAATTCGATATCTAGAGGTATTTTAGGACAACAAATACATGTGCTAAAAATTGTGTGTATTGGTCCATTAGAGGTATTTTTGCACCACAACTAGGTGAGCCGAATATGGGGTGTAGGGGTCCATGTTTTGGTGTAGCCCCACTATAGACCGATATGCCGATATCACTTTTTGGGCTTCTGGAAACTGTAGGTTTTATCCGAATTGTTTGAAATTGAAAATCTACAAGTAATTAAGGACCACAATTAGGTGTGCTGAGTATGGTGTGTATCGGTCTATGTTTTTGGCATAGCCCCCATATGGACCGATCTCCCGATTTAACTTCTTGGGCTTCTGGAAGCCTTAGTTTTTTCCGATTTTTAAATATACTGGTAGTTTGGACCCTCAAAAACATATATTGGATTTACTTTTAATCGGTCCATTTGGTAAGGCCTCCATATAGACCGATTTCCCTACTACTTAAGGGTGTAGCAGGCGCACTGATCATGAAAATTGGTTGAAAATGAAAATAAAATTTCCAGATTTTACTTCTCGTAATTGGGGTAAAAATCTACAGATTTTAGATTTCAAATCAAGGCGTTATTACATAATTTTCTTGCACATTTACAAGAGATATTTTTGATTCTTCTAAAACTCAAACAAAATTGGTTCATATAAATCCAGAATCTGATCTAGTCCTCGTAGGTAGAATATTTAATTTTTTCTTCGGGAAGCGTACTGGTTGAACTGATATGCTTGGGAGAATATCTTTCGTCAAACCCCCATGAAAATCTTTATATTGTCCAGTAACCATGAAGAGTTCTGAAGGAGTTGAGATGGTAACATATAAAAAATTTTGGTCTACATATTGGTGAAGGGTATAATATAATCGGCCCTACCCGACTTTAGACTTTACACATTTGTTTTCAGCTTAGCTTGTTTTGTTCGGAAGTCATATAATGGTCTCAAATTCTGTCATTTAAATAACGAAAGCTGTTTGTCAAATTTCCTTATTGCCACAATATTTTTTCGTGGCCAAAATACAATTTTCGTTAAGACAAAATACACAGTTTTTATGAAAATTAAATGCTCTAAATAGGTATTAAATGTTCGTCAGTCATGTCCAAATATAATTTTTCTGTACGTGCAAACCACTACGCCCACTTTCACCAAAATTTTTCCAATTAAAATCTTACTTGAGTTTTAAACAAGTATATACGGCCGTAAGTTCGGCCAGGCCGAATCTTATGTACCCTCCACCATGGATTGCGTAGAAACTTCTACGAAAGACTGTCATCCACAATCGAATTAATTGGGTTGTGGAATCTCAAAACTTCTTAACATCGTTTTCTAAATTGTGAGTTAGTCCATACGTGGTATATATTCGACAAAAAAAGCATGTATAGGTAAGTCTACAAATAATTACGAATCGATATAGACTTTTGAACGGTACGTAGAGAGCCAGAATTGAAATAAGGGGGTCGCTTATATGTGGGCTATATACAATTATGAACTTGATATGGACCAATTTTTGTGTGACTGGGGATCTATTTATCTGAAGCCTATATATAACTATAGACCGATATGGATCTAGTTAGGCATGGTTGTTAACGGCCATATACTAGCACAATGTACCAAATTTCAACTGACTCGAATGAAATTTGCTCCTCCAAGAGGCTCCAAAACCAAATCTCGGGATCGGTTTATATGGGGGCTATATATGATTATGGACTGATATGGAGCACTTTTAGCATGGTTGTTAAATATCATATACTACCACAACGTACCAAATTTCAATCAGATCGGATGAATTTTGCTTCTCCAAAAGGCACCGGAGGCCAAATCTGGGGATTGGTTTATATGGGGGCTATATATAATTATGGACTGATATGAACCAATTTATGCATGGTTGTTGGATACCATATACTAACATCACGTACCAAATTTCCACCGAATCCGATGAATTTTGCTCTTCCAAGGGGCTCCGGAGGTCAAATCTGGGAATCGGTTTATATGGGGACTATACATAATTATGGAACGATTTCGACCAATTTTTGCATGGGTGTTTGAGGCCATATCTTAAAACCACGTACCAAATTTTAACTGAATCAGATGAATTTTGGTCTTCCAAGAGGGTCCGGAGGTCAAATCTGGGGATCGATTTGTATGGGGCCTACATATAATTATGGACCGATTTCGATCAATTTTTGCATGGGTGTTTGAGGCAATGTCTTAAAACCACGTACCAAATTTTAACTGAATCAGATGAATTTTGGTCTTCCAAGAGGGTCCGGAGGTCAAATCTGGTGATCGGTTTATATGGGGGCTATAATAATTATGGACCGATGTGGACCAATTTTTGCATGGTCATTAGAGAACATATACCAATACCATGTACCAAATTTTAGCCGGATCGGATGAAATATGCTTCTCGTAGAGGCTCCGCAAGCCAAATCGGGGGATCGGTTTATATGGGGGTTATATATAATTATTGACCGATGTGGACCAATTTTTGCATGGTTGTTAGAGACCATATACTGTCACCATGCACCAAATTTCAACTGGATCGGATGAAATTTGCTTCTCTTAGAAGCTCGGTAACAAAATCGTGGGATCGGTTTATATGGGGGCTATATATAATTATGGACCGATGTGGACCAATTTTTGCATGGTTGTTAGAGACCATATACCAACACCATGTACCAAATTTCAGCCAGAACGGATAAAATTTGCTTGTCTTAGAGGCTGCGCAAGCCAAATCTGGTGATCGGTTTATATGGGGTCTATATATAATTATAAACCGATGTGGAACAATTTTTGCATGAATGTAAGAGACCATATACTAACACCACGTACCAAATTTCAGCCGGATCGGATGAAATTTGCTTCTCTTAGAGCGATCGCATGCCAAATTTGGGGGTCCCTTTATATGGGGGCTTTACGTAAAAGTGGACCGATATGGCCCATTTGCAATACCATCCGACCTACATCAATAACAACTACTTGTGCCAAGTTTCAAGATAGCTTGTTTCGTTCGGAAGTTAGCGTGATTTCAACAGACGGACGGACGGGCAGGCTCAGATCGACTCAGAATTTCACCACGACCCAGAATATATATACTTTATGGGGTCTTAGAGCAATATTTCGATGTGTTACAAACGGAATGACAAAGTTAATATACCCCCATTCTATGGTGGAGGGTATAATAATTTCATCAATTAATTTCGTGATTGAATCAGGATTTTTTTTTTTGTCTATGTTGAAAAATCAACCGATGCCATCTGGAGCCAATGTACATTACCGACTTTTTCGCTATTGCCATTTTTGAGGTATATGCTTTCTTCACCCTTTCATAAATTTTGGCTTTCATTCGGAGATATTTCGCACGTTGACCCAATGGAATTTTGACCCCGCCTAAAAAATGGGCTATCAGCCTACAATTAGATTTTTCTTAGTTTTAAAATTTATAAAGATATAAAAGCGTTTTCATAGCCCCCTCTAAAGTCTGTAAAAAAAATGATATCAAATAAAAGATAATGGCATATCCTTTATATTAATCCATTGTTTATTGTAAATTTTGCTACTTATCTCTCATATTGCTTTGTTAGTATAAAGTCTAAGGATTCAATAGCATTCAATGCCTCTTAAGTTATCATAGACAATTTTTATCAAGCCATTGTATCTTTTGTGCTTGCTAACTTTTAGTAAATCTATTTTGGCCAAAATACAATGTGTATTTTTTTCAAAAATTCAATGCAATTTAAAATTTATCACATTATTTTCATCGTCTATCATATTCCCAGCAATGGCTTTGATTGTTCAGATCCTCTTTGAAACAAATCTCTTGTGTTATTGTCAATGTAGGCAATTGAAATCAAAATACATTAAACATTTACCCCCCAAAAAAAAAAACGAACATACGCACAAACGACGAGTTTAAGATGATTATCATTCCAGATTAAAAGATAAGAAAAATCGTCATCCATTTTAAATTCCATCGAAGGAGCAACAATGCATTCCTTCGGATTCTTGTATTAGTAAACAGAACAAAAACACCACCACTCTGGTATGTGGCTATTAAACAAACGAGCATCAAGGAATCCCAACTAACATACCGCCAAACAACCAACCAGCCAAGCGGAGAAGGCAACCGAGTATTGTTTTCACAAGTACATAAAACAGGAAAAAGTTTTCCGCAATCAACAAGAGCATTGAAGTTGAATATACCATGAACAGTGGTTGAGAGAACAATGTGGGGGAAATGGATATACTTCATTGTTCATGTGCTATTGTTGTGAAGATATACATACATCACACCATTTGTTGTAGATTGTGGTTGTCACAAGTAAAAAATGTTGACAATTTTAAAAAATTTGTTTTATTTATTTAATTTCTATCACTAATCTTTGTCAATATTTACAAAGTTTGTTTTATTATATAAATATCAGGGTTGTGACATTTGCGAAATACATTTATGACGGTATAATACGTATGTCGCAAAAGTCGTAAACCTAATGTCGAAAACCTATTTCTGAACTAAAAATTTTCAACTTTTTATACCCTGCGCCACACTGTGGAACAGGGTATTATAAGTTTGTGGATATGTTTGCAACACACAGAAGGAGATGAAATAGATATATGGTGTCTTTGGCAATATTGCTTAGGGCCGGCCCCTGAGTCGATCTAGCCATGTCCGTCTGTCTGTGAACAAATTTTTGTAATCAAAGTCTAGGTCGCCATTTTAGTTTAATCGTCTTCAAATTTGGCACAAGTATGAATTTTGGGTCAGAATAGAAGCCTATTGATTTTGAAAGAAATCGGCTAAGTTTTAGATATAGCTCCCATAAATATCTTTCGCCCGATATGGCCCCAGAAGCCTGAATTTCAGCCCGATTTACTTTAAATTTTTGCACAAAAAGTGCAATTGATAGTGTCGTAATGTGTGCCGAATTTGGTTGAAATCGGTTTAGATTTAGATATAGCTCCCATATATATTTTTCGGCCGATATGCACTTATAAGGCCCCAGAAGCCAGAGTTTTGCTCTAGGTTAGGTTAGGTGGCAGCCCGATGTATCAGGCTCACTTAGACTATTCAGTCCATTGTGATACCACATTGGTGAACTTCTCTTTTATCACTGAGTGCTGCCCGATTCCATGTTAAGCTCAATGACAAGGGACCTCCTTTTTTTATAGCCGAGTCCGAACAGCGTTCCGCATTGCAGTGAAACCTTTGAGAGAAACTTTGAAACCCTCAGATATGCTGGGGATAATCCACCGCTGAAAAACTTTTTGGTGTTCGGTCGAAGTAGAAATCGAACCCACGACTTTGTGTATGCAAGCCGGGCATGCTAACCATCGGGCAGCACTCAGTGATAAGAGAGAAGTTCACCAATGTGGTATCACAATGGACTGAATAGTCGAAGTGTGCCTGAAACATCGGGCTGCCACCTAACCTAACCTAACCTACCCTCCACCATAGGATGGGGGATATATTAACTTTGGCATTCCGTTTGTACCACATCGAAATATTGTTCTAAGACCCCATAAAGTATATATATTCTGGGTCGTGATGAAATTCTGAGTCGATCTAAGCTTGTCCGTCCATCCGTCTGTTGAAATCACGCTAACTTCCAAACGAAACAAGCTATCGACTTGAAACATGGCACAAGTAGTTGTTATTGATGTAGGCCGGATGGTATTGCAAATGGGCCATATCGGTCCCCCATATAAAGGGACCTTCAAATTTGGCTTGCGGAGCGTCTAAGAGAATCATATTTCATCCGATTCGGCTGAAATTTGGTACATGGTGTTGGTATATGGTCTCTAACAAAAATTGGTCTACATCGGTCCATATTTATATATAGCCCCCATATAAACCAATCACCAGATTTGGCTTGCGGAGCCTCAAAGAGAAGCAAATTTCGTTCGATCTTGCTGAGATTTGGTAAATGGTGTTGGTATATCGTCTCTAACAACCATGCAAAAATTGGTCCACATCGGTTCATAATTTTATATAGACCCCATATAAACTGATCCCCAGATTGGGCTTGCGGAGTCTCTAAGAGAAACAAATTCCATCCAACCCGATTGAAATTTGGGACATGGTGTTAGTATATGATCTTTAACAACCGTGCCAAAATTGGTCCATATCAGTCCATAATTATATATAGCCCCCATATAAACCGATCACCAGATTTGACCTTCGGAGCCTCTTGGAGGAGCAAAATTCAACCGATCCGGTTCAAATGTGGAACGTGGTATTAGTATATGGTCTCTAACATCCATGCAAAAGTTGGTCCACATAGGTCCATAATTATATATAGCCCCCATATAAACCGATCCCCATATTTGGCTTGCTGAGCCTCAAAGAGAAGCAAATTTCATCCGATCCGATTGAAATTTGGTACATGGTGTTTGTATATGGTCTCTAAAAACCGTGCCAGAATTGGTCCACATCGGTCTATAATTATATATAGCCCCCATATAAACCGATCACCAGATTTGACCTTCGGAGCCTCTTGGCCAAAATTCATCTGATTCAGTTGACATTTGAAACGTGGTGTTAGTATATGGCCGCTAACAACCATACCAAAATTGGTCCATATCGGTCTATAGTTATATATAGCCGATCTCCAATTACACAAAAATTGATCCATATCGGTTCATAATCATGGTTGCCACTCGAGCTAAAAATAATCTACCAAAATTTTATTTCTATAGAAAATTTTGTTAACATTTTATTTCTATAGAAAATTTTGTCAAAATTTTATTTCTATAAAAAATTTTGTCAAAATTTCATTTCTATAGAAAATTTTGTTAAAATTTTATTTCTATAGAAAATTTTGTTAAAATTTTATTTCTATAGAAAATTTTGTTAAATATCATTTCTATAGAAAATTTTGTCAAAACTTTATTTCTATAGAAAATTTTGTTAAAATTTTATTTCTATAGAAAATTTTGTTAAATTTCATTTCTATAGAAAATTTTGTAAAATTTTATTTTATAGAAAATTTTGTGAAAATTTTATGTCTATAGAAAATTTTGTCAAAATTTGATTTCTATAGAAAATTTTATCAAAATTATATTTCTATAGAAACTTTTGTCAAGCTGAATTATATTTAATCGATCTTTGTTTTTATTAATATATACCACTTACATACAATTTAGAAGACGTTGTTAGAAGGTTTTAAAGATACCTTGCCATCGGCAAGCATTACAGCAACTTAAGTAATTCGATTGTGAATGGCACTGTTTAGAAGAAGTTTCTACGCAATCCATGGTGGAGGGTACATAAGCTTCGACCTGGCCGAACTTACGGCCGTATATACTTGTTTACTAACATTTTGTTCCACCCCAGGGCATTAGCGGACTTAAATTTTAACTATACATAAGTCTAACAAATTTTGTCCCGATCGGATCAGATTTAAATATATGTATATGAGAACATAAAGTTTATATATAGCACCCAAAACATTTGACGGATTTGATATGGTATCGAAAATATGAATCTACAAGTGGTGCAGGGTATAATATAGTTGGCCCCGTCCGACTTTAGACTTTTCTTACTTGTTTTTATTTCAAATAGGTTAAAAACATATTAAGAATTTATAAAATGGTACCAATTATTTCAATTTTACCAAAAAACATGCTAAATCCATGATAGAAAAATTGCGAATTTTCGAAAATGTTTGATGTCAAATCTTCCACTAAAAATCGTAAAAAAAATTTAAAAATTATTTATTTGTCAAAATACCCAAAAAAAATCTTAATTCACATCCAAAACACTGAATTTGCATCACACCTTAAAAAGTGATGCAAATTCAGTGCACCGGCTGTTGAAATAGTGGACATTTCTCCTATGACAAGCCCGTGTTAAATTCATCACTTCTGTGCCAATTTTGCACCACTTTCGGATCCAAAAAGAACATTTTCACTACTTTTTTGGCGACGCTTTTTTGCTGGGTTGTTTTATCTTATATTTTATTTTTTTTTTGCAATTTCAACCACTGTCGAATCACTTCCAATGTATCCATCCATCCACAATCAATAGAAATTGCGTGAGGATAGAACGCAAAATGGTAAAAACAACAATCGACAAGACCATCGAAACGCGGTTTGGAAAGCAAAAACAAAAGTTGGAGGAAATGAAACTTTTTTGGCGTAACGGCTAAACTTAGATAAAGTGAAAATTGTTACAGTGAACCAAATATGCTACAGACGCCACATTGTAGAGGATTGTGGCAAAGCGGAAATCAATGGAATGGACGATTGTTTACACACTCGTACGTGTGTGTGTGTGAGCGTGTAAGTACAAATCGTTTTTGAAGAAAACAAATTGAAATAAACTCAATGCTGTTCTCGTTGACTTAGATTAACATTCTAGGGTCATTACAAATACTCCCCTTAAAGCCAATTACAAACACATGTACACAGAATAAGCGTAAACATACTACCCACCCCCGACCACTACGACCAGAAAGATGTGTATCTGGTGAAGTTCATATGAAGTTTTATCTTTGGAATTTTCTGATATGTTTGGGATTAAATTTCTTTTGGAGTTGTAACAACAAGTTTTTATACGTTCATTAAATTTTATTATTTATCTGCTTGCTCTTGCAATACTAGAAGTGCTGAATTATTTATATACTCCAAAATCAGAAGAGACGTGTACAAAAATTAGATATCTTTGGGCATATCCAATTGGATTGTCACATGTCAATACTTAGATATGTACATAAGACCGAATATATTTTATACATGCATGACATCAGTAGGGCTGTTTTCTTTTAGCACTGGATGCATGACATCAGTAGGGCTGTTTTCTTTTAGCACTGGATGCATGGGCTATCCAAAACATCGTTACACTGGTGTTCTATCCAGAATATCTCATTAGTGCAAGTCTCGCCGATGTTGCCAGATTGTATTTTGATAAAGTGAAACTTCTTCGACTCACAATAGCAAGTTATTGTGAACAATTTATCGAAAAACGTGAAATTCAAAGTAGTACAGTGTCATAAATAATCGCAGCAGTAAATATTTATTACTATTTGGGCATTTCCAAAATTAAAAATATAAGATTTCACTTCTTTTCTGAGATTGTTTTTAAACAGCTGATGACAGTGTTGCACATTTTTGGAGATGTCCTGGATAAACGAGTACTCTGTTTTCTTTTAGTCCTTCACGGCTTAGGGTATCCAGTGCTAAAAGAAAATAGCCCTAGTGAAAGTTCAGCCAAACATACGAGAAATTTTCTTAATTTAGGAAAAGCCAGAGTTAGTAACTAACTTCAAAGAGCTGGTCCAATATATACTTGGTCTTGCCCTCTACATTTTGGACAACTCTGAGTGTTCCAAAATTTTGTTGTTTTTATACCCACCACCATAGAATGGTGACGGGGGTATAATAAGTTTGTCATTCCGTTTGTAACACAGCGAAAAAACGATTTCCGACTATATAAAGTATATATATTCTTGATCAGGGAGAAATTCTAAGACGATATAACGATGTCCGTCTGTCTGTCTGTTGTAATCACGCTACAGTCTTCAATAATGAAGCAATCGTGCTGAAATTTTGCACAAACTCGTCTTTTGTCTGCAGGCAGGTCAAGTTCGAAGATGGGCTATATCGGTCCAGGTTTTGATATAGTCCCCATATAAACCGACCTCCCGATTTGGGGTCTTGGGCTTATAGAAATCGTAGCTTTTATCCAATTTGCCTGAAATTTGAAATCTAGAGGTATTTTATGACCATAAAGAGGTGTGTCAAAAATGGTGAGTATCGGTCCATGTTTTGGTATAGCCCCCATATAGACCGATCTCCCGATTTTACTTCTTGGGCTTATAGAAACCGCAGTTTTTATTCAATTTACCTGAAATTGGAAATCTAGAGGTATTGTAGGACCACAAATACGTGTGCCAAAAATTGTGAGTATCGGTCCATATTTTTGTATAGCCCCCATATAGACCGATCTCCCGATTTTACTTCTTGGGCTTATAGAACCGCAGTTTTTATCCAATTGACCTGAAATTGGAAATCTAGAGGTATTGTAGGACCACAAACACGTGTGCCAAAAATTGTGAGTATCGGTCCATGTTTTGGTATGTTCCCCATAAAAAACGACCTCCCGATTTGGGGTCTTGGGCTTATAGAAACCGTAGTTTTTATTCAATTTATCTGCAATTGGAAATCTAGAGGTATTGTAGGACCAAAAATACGCGTGCCAAAAATTGTGAACATCGGTCCATATTTTGGTATAGCCCCCATATAGACCGATTTTCCGATTTTACTTCTTGGGCTTCTAGAATCCGAAGTTTTTATCCTATTTGCCTGAAATTGGAAATCTAGAGGTATTTTCGGGTCATAAAGAGATGTGCCGATAACGGTGAGTATCGGTCCATATTTTAGTATAGCCCCACTAAAAAACGATCTCCCGATTTAACTCCTTGGGTTTCTAGAAACCGTAGTTTTTATCTGATTCGCCTGAAATTGTAAATATTCTGGTATTTTAGGCTCACAAAAACGTGTATCGGGTTAAGTTTTTATCGGTTCATTTGGAAATGCCTCCATATAGACCGACTTCACTTCTTGAAGGTGTAGAAGGCGCACTGATCATTGCTTCAAACTCAATGTAAAATTTCCAGGTTTTACTTCTACAGATTTAAGATTTCAAATCAAGACGTTATTTTATAATTTTCTTGCACACTTACGAGAGATGTTAATGATTCCCCTAAAACTCAAACAAAAATGGTTCTTATAAATCCAGAATCTGACATAGTCCTCATAGGTGAAATCTTTAAATTTATCTTCGGGAAGTGTCCTCAAGTCCTCAAGCCCTCCTGACATTTCAAAGGAAACCCTAATATTTGGTCCATGGTGGTGGGTATTTAAGATTCGGCCCAGCCGAACTTAGTGCTGTATATACTTGCTTTTTTACTAACATTGTGTTCCACCCTAGTGCATTAGCCGACTTAAATTTTGAGTCTATAGATTTTGTTGAAGTCTATCAAATTCTGTCCAGATCGAGTGATATTTAAATGTATGTATTTGGGACAAACCTTTATATAAAGCCCCCAACACATTTGACGGATGCGATATGGTATCGAGAATTTAGATCTACAAAGTGGTGCAGGGCATAGTATAGTCGGCCCCGCCCGACTTTAGACTATTCTTACTTGTTTTATATAGGACAAATCCGACACCCCAAATAATCAATTCTTTAGTACAAACTATTTCAACCCAGATGTAAACAGATACCAACATCCACAATCAAGTGGTAATCAAACCTTTTCAAAACAAACAAAATTGTAGACAATCCCAACCTTCACCCGAACCGATGGACATAAGAACCATATTTAACAAATTCAGAATAGATTCTACAAGATTCAAATCGAGCCCAAGCACTCGATTTAGTAAATTCTCTGATAGAGGAAAGCAAGAAAATTTTATTGACTAATGTCAACTTGGATTTAATCTTGTCTACTAAGCAAAAAAGAATGTAAAATTTCCAGATTTTACTTCTCGTAATCATTTAAAAAGTGGGGCTTAAAATCTGCAGATTTTAGATTTCAAATCAATCAATCATTTCATCGTTTTCTTGCACACTTACAAGAGATGTTAATGATTCTTCTAAAACTCAAACAAATATGGTTCTTAGAAATCCAGATTTTACCTATGAAGACTATCATAGGTAAAATCTTTAAATTTATCTTCTGGAAGTATACTGGTTGAACTGCTCTGCTTGGAAGAATATCTGGAAGAATATCTGGAAAAGCTCCCCTGAAATTTCAAAGGAAACTATAATATTTGATTCATGGTGGTGGGTATTTATGATTCGGCCCGGCCGAATTTACTTCTTTATATACTTGTTTTTAAATAAATATATACTTTCTCATAAGAGAGATTGTTGTTTTCAGTGTTCGGGGTAAATAAAACTGTGACAAACAAAATAAAAATTGTCACACGAATTTATCCCCTTCATAACCCCAGAAAATTTTAGATCTTCACTTATCTCTTAGTTTAAATTTCCTCTTAACTAAAACATAATACACCGTGTACATATATTTCATTCCAAAGTCTTAATCAACAGATGGAATCTAAGAATTTCCATTGTTGCTTTCCCTCTCCTTCCAAAAAGTTCCTTTTGGTTCGTACTACTTTTAATTTAAGTCTGAATTAAAGTAAATAGCATTTTTGTACGCTCTAGTTTGTTAAGCAAGCCATTTATCTCAAGTCGCCATTTGTGGCGGAAGGGTGAACCATTGTCAATGGAAAAATTACAAAGTAAAAACCTGAAAACCCTTTTGTTAATTGGAAGTTTCCTCATAAACATTATGATTGTTACCTCTAATGATGGTGGCAATTATAAACGCCAATTATTTCCTAGTACGAAGGAGTGTTGGCTACTGACTTACTTATTGTGAGGCGGATCGCAAACGTTTAACAAAAGCAAAATGTGGCCAACAAGTGAAAACTTTTACTATTCGTGACTTTCTCTGGATATTTGTTTCCCTCATGGTTCCGTCTCATAACTACTGTATTTACTTCTAACTTAAGCTTCATGATTAGCCAAGGCCGCAGGGATGGATGAGCTGGGGAGAAGTAAAACCATCGTAGAGGAAAATGAAAACAAATTTATATGAAATGAGTACAGAAGGGGAAGCCAGAAACTTTACCATGTTCGACTGGTGGTTATTTAATGTCGAAATGATATAAGACCATCATAAAATGGTCAAGGTTTAATCAAGGAAAACAATATCGTCTTCTATAGAAATAATGTGGATGAATAAAGAAGAATCATAAAGAAAACTCAGAGACTTATAGAGCATTATACTACTTTATATTTACTGTATTAAATCAATAAATTGTAATGATCTAAAGTCTATTGGGCAAGGATTGGTTATTATTTATTTTTTGAACTAAATGAAATTTAAGGAAATAAACGGTGAACGCTATGGAAAATATACATTATGAAAAACCCTTTTGTAGAGAATTACTTTCATTGAATTAAAGAACTTGCTATTGAAGAGGTACGTTCTGTATGCTTGAACTTATCCCTTATAAAGATATATTACAAATAATGGTGCCTATTACCAATTTTATTTCTTCACCGAACAGAAATCGTATTTTTTTATTTCAATTAGCTTGAGTTAATCTGGTTAATATATGTGCATTTAATATCGTTCGCCATTGAACGGAGTGTATAAATAATGATATAGTTGGTCCAGCCCGACATTCTACTTTACTTACTTGTTTAATAATGGACTCAATATTAGTAGCATACTAACTCTGTAGGTTCAGAATCAACTATTGCTCCTAATAACAGAAATTTCTGTTCAGATTGTGATAAAACTCCCATAACCATGCAAATATGGAAATGCGGTTTATCTCCGAAACATATACCTAACAATGTCAACTAATTCAGTAGGGGTGGTCTAGGGTATCATATAGTCGGCCCCGCCCGACTTTCTACTTTACCCACTTGTTTTAATAATGGGAACAATACCAGTGGCATACAAACTCTACACACGCAAAGAAAAAAAACTTTTGGAAAACGTGTACCGAAAACGTTTTTCTTTTGTTAGAGTTTTTTTGAATTGCTTCGAAAATTTTAAACTTTTATCACCAAAAAAATTCGTTTGTTACAAAATTTTTATTTTTTCAATAAAAAAAAGTTATTTTTGAAACAACAACACAGTCCATTTCGTTTATATCAAACACTGTTCTTTTCCGACTTTAGGTCTTTAATAAGACACAGTTTACAGTTCAAAATTTAATATGCTACAATGTAATGTTGAACATTTTTTCGGAATCTTCCGAACATATCTGGAATATATGTAAAAAAAAAACAAAAAAACTTTGGTCGAAGCAGGGATCGAACCCACGACCCTTGGCATGCAAGTCGGACGTAGCAACCACTGCTCCACGGTGCCAAACTAAATGTTTGTTTCTGTTAAATAAACTTTGTTTATTCGGTTCGTGGGCGCCGCAAGCTATGCTATATAAATATAACTTATATGGATATTTATCTATTGATGACCATAACAGGTACATAGCTCAGTGGTTAGTGTGTTGGCTTACAAAGTGCATGGTCCGCGGTTCGATTCTCCGTCCAGGCGAAAGGTAAAAAAATTTTAAAAATGTATAAAATCGTATAATTTCTTCTACATTGTTGGTATTACAGAAAAAGGTGCTAAGAACTAAAAAACTTCGTGGAAGTGAGAAAGATGTGAGGGAAAATGCAATTAGCCAGAAAAAATTTTTTTTTTTTGAGTTAGTCTTTATGAAATTGTTTTTACATCCTGGAAAAGAATAAACGTTTATCACAAAAAGTATATACTTTTCTTCCAAATGCACTTCCTTTCAACGAAAAGCAAATGAGAAACGAACTTTGTTTGTCTAAAATTTCGTTTGGGAGGAAAGAATTATTTTTTTGCGTGTAGGTTCAAAATCATAGCTCCTAATGTTAGATAGCTCCTAATGTGATAAAACTCCCATAACTATGTACCCCTTAATGTTCTTACATATGGAAATGTGGGTTATCTCCCAAGCCTATACCACTCATACCCCACCAACAATACTTACTAATTCAGTAGGGGTGGTTTAGGGTATGATATAGTCGGCCCCGTCCGACTTTCTACTTTACTTACTTGTTTTTAAATGAAAGTTGTTCATATTTTTCAACATTAATTATACCATAGGATGAGAGTTATATTACTTTTGTCATTCCATTTGTAACACATCGAAATACACAACAAAATATATAAATTCGGACGGGGCCGACTATATTATACCCTGCACCACTTTGTAGATCTAAATTGTCGATACCATATACATCCGTCAATAGGGGGCTATATATTAAGGTTTGTCCCAAATACATACATTTAAATATCACTCGATCTGGACAGAATTTGATAGACTTCTACAAAATCTATAGACTCAAAATTTAAGTCGGCTAATGCACTAGGGTGGAACACAATGTTAGTAAAATAATGCGCCACAGTGTGGCACAGGGTATAGATATGGGAAACACTTAAATCTGAAGCAATTTTAAGGAAACTTCGCAAAAGTTTATTTATAATTTATTGCTCGATATATACAGTCTGTCAAGAAAGTCTTTTGACATTGCCAACTATTTCAACTTCTAGAAATAATTGAAATATTAAATATTTTATTAAATTTTTAATTCTGTGTACGTATGTATACTTTCCAAAATACATAATAAAATTTTTTTTTTTAAATTTCATTATATTTAATTTTGGAACAAAACATAATTTTTATCCCATTGTCAAAACACTTTCTTGACAAACTGTATGTATTAGAAGTTCAGGAAAATTAGAGTCATTTTTACAGCTTTTCGGCTAACCAGTGGCGATTTTACAAGGAAAATGTTGGTATTTTGACCATTTTTGTCGAAATCAGAAAAACATATATATGGGAGCTATATCTAAATCTGAACCGATTTCAACCAAATTTGTAACGCATAGCTACAATGCTAATTCCACTCCCTGTTCAAAATTTCAACTAAATCGGAGTAAAAAATTGGCCTCTGTGGTCATATGAGTGTAAATCGGTCGACAGCTATATATGGGAGCTATATCTAAATCTGAACCGATTTCAACCAAATTTGGCACGCATAGCAACAATTCTAATTCTACTCCCTGTGCAAAATTTTAATTAAATCGGAGTAAAACATTGGCCACTGTGGTCATATGAGTGTAAATCGGGCGAACGATATATATATGGGAGCTATATCTAAATCTGAACCGATTTCAACCGAATTTGGCACACTTGACTACACTACTAATTGTACTTCTAGTGCAAAATTTCAACCAAATTGGGGTAAAACTCTGGCTTCTGGGACCGTATTAGTCCATATCGGGCGAAAGATATATATGGGAGCTATATCTAAATCTGAACCGATTTCAACCAAATTTGGAACGCATAGCTACAACGCTAATTCCACTCCCTGTTCAAAATTTCAACTAAATCGGAGTAAAAAATTGGCCTCTGTGGTCATATGAGTGTAAATCGGTCGCCAGCTATATATGGGAGCTATATCTAAATCTGAACCGATTTCAACCAAATTTGGCACGCATAGCAACAATTCTAATTCTACTCCCTGTGCAAAATTTTAATTAAATCGGAGTAAAACATTGGCCACTGTGGTCATATGAGTGTAAATCGGGCGAACGATATATATATGGGAGCTATATCTAAATCTGAACCGATTTCAACCGAATTTGGCACACTTGACTACACTACTAATTGTACTTCTAGTGCAAAATTTCAACCAAATTGGGATAAAACTCTGGCTTCTGGGACCGTATTAGTCCATATCGGGCGAAAGATATATATGGGAGCTATATCTAAATCTGAACCGATTTCAACCAAATTTGGCACATTTGACTACACTACTAATTGTACTTCTAGTGCAAAATTTCAACCAAATTGGGGTAAAACTCTGGCTTCTGTGACCGTATTAGTCCATATCGGGCGAAATATATATATGGGAGCTATATCTAAATCTGAACCGATTTCTTCCAAAATCAATAGGGTTCTATTCTGAGCCAAAACACATACTTGTGGCAAGTTTGAAGTCGATTGGACTAAAACTGCGACCTAGACTTTGATTACAAAAATGTGTTCACGGACAGGCGAACAGACAGACATGGCTATATCGACTCAGGAACCCACCCTGAGCATTTTTGCCAAAGACACCATGTGTCTATCTCGTCTCCTTCTGGGTGTGGCAAACATATGCACTAACTTATAATACCCTGTTCCACAGTGTGGCGCAGGGTATAAAAACAACAAGTATATACGGCCGTAAGTTCTTATGTACCCTCCACCATGGATTGCATAGAAACTTCTTCTAAACGTACCAAGAGGCTCCAAAACCAAATCTCGGGATCGGTTTATATGGGGGCTATATATGATTATGGACTGATATGGACCAATTCCTGCATGGTTGTTGGATACCATATACTAACATCACGTACCAAATTTCAACCGAATCGGATTGATTTTGCTCTTCCAAGGGGCTCCGGAGGTCAAATCTGGGGATCGGTTTATATGGGGGCTATATATAATTATGGACCGATTTCGACCAATTTTTGCATGGGTGTTTGAGGCCATATATTAACACCACATACCAAATATCAACTGAATCAGATGAATTTTGGTCTTCCAAGAAGCTCCGGAGGTCAAATCTGGTGATCGGTTTATATGGGGGCTATATGTAATTATGGACCGATGTGGACCAATTTTGGCATGGTTGTTAGAGACTATATACTAACACCATGTACCAAATTTCAGCCGGATCGGATGAAATTTGCTTCTCTTAGAGGTTCCGCAAGCCAAATCGGGGGACCGATTTATATGAGGGCTATATGTAATTATGGACCAGTTTTTGCATGGTTGTTAGAGACCATATACTAACACCATGTACCAAATTTCAGCCGGATCGGATTTGGGGGACCGTTTATATGGGGGCTATACGTATAAGTGGACCAATATGGACCAATTTTTGCATAGTTGTAAGAGACTATTTACTAACACAATGTGCTAAATTTCAGCCGGATCGGATGAAATTTGCTTCTCTTAGAGCAATCGCAAGCCAAATTTGGGGGTCCATTTATATGGGGGGTATACGTAAAAGTAGACCGATATGGTCCATTTGCAATACCATGCGACCTACATCTATAACAACTACTTGTGCCAAGTTTCAAGTCGATAGCTTGTTTCGTTAGGAAGTTAGCGTGATTTCAACAGACGGATGGACGGACGGACGGACATGCTCAGATCGACTCAGAATTTCACCACGACCCAGAATATAATATAATACTTTATGGGGTCTTAGATCAATATTTCGATGTGTTACAAACGGAATGACAAAGTTAATATACCCCCATCCTATGGTGGAGGGTATACAAAAATGATGGGGGATTCTGGGATGCGCTTTAAAAGAAATGTTTGTAGAACAACTTCCAATTGTTTTTGCTGGGTGACGCAGAAGCGATAGCATGGACTTTCCAGCAAAAAAAACGTCGCCAAAAAAGTAATGAAAATGTTCTTTTTGGATACGGAAGTGGTACAAAATTGACGCAGAAGCGATGAATTTAGCATGGGCTTGTCATAGGACGGAATCCTCCATTTCAACAGACGTTGCACTGAATTTGCATCACTTCTTTAGGTGTGATCCGAATTCAATATTTTGGATGTAAATTAAAAAACTCTGTGATATTTTGCCAAATAAATACTTTTTATAATTTTTTATAATTTTTAATGGATTCTAACGCTTGTTGGAAACGTTTGACCTCAAATATTTTCAAAAATTCACAATTTTTGCAGATTGGATTTAGCATTTTTTCGACAAAATTCAAATTTATTTGAAGAAAAAAAGTTAAAATTACCCATTAAAAGTATGAAAAAAACAAGTTATAAAAAATTGAATCAAAAGAACTTCCTGGGTAGTTAAAATAAAGAACATCATTGGGAGTGCATCTTCTGGAAGTGCTTTTAAAATTGTTCCTTTGGAAGAACTTCCAAATTTTTTTGCTGGGTTGTCATAGGACAGTTGTCCACCATATCAACAACCGCTGCACTGAATATGCATCACTTTTTAAGGTGTAATAAGAATTCAGGGTTTTGGATGTGTATTAAAAAACTTTATGATATTTTGATAATAAAACAATTATTAACACTTTTGATGTTTTTCGATGATTTCTAACGCTTGTCCGAAATGCGTGACATCAAATATTTCAAAAAATGCGTATTTTTTTTGTTGACAAAATTTAAATAATTTTTACTATTTTATTAATTCTTACTCGGTTTTTGAAACAAATTTTCAAATTTTTTAAACAAAAAATTTTAAATTACCCTTTAAAAATATGAATAAAGCGAGTTATAAAAAATTGAATTAAAAGAACTTCCCGAGTAGTTAAAAGAACATCTTTGGGAGAACATTTTTGGAAATGCTTTTAAAGTTGTGCCCATAGAAGTACTTCCAAATCTTTGTGCTGCGATATTTATTGGTTACTAGCGTAACCCGGCCCGCTTCGCTGCGCCTTCTGAAGCGTATTTGGAGGAACATTTTGCGTTAACTTAGTCAACTATATTCTTCGTGCTGAAAACAAATTCGAAAAGATTTGAATTCTTTTAAACAAATCGGACTACTTGATTTTTCGTTTATAGGTACAAATACGGCGGGGGAGGGTATACCTTCTTCTATATTTCTTGTGAATTTTAAGTGTGGTTTGTCAAGGAAAGGTATCCTTTTCCTCAACATATCTGAAAATTAAGCATTATATTATAATAACATACAAAGAATTACTGTTTCCCATCCAATAAATCGAAAAAAGCAAAAGTAGTAAAAAATTTTACCACATTAACATTTGCTAAAATGTTGGAAAATAATGCACCCTCTACGTTGGCTACCAATTTCATGTAAATTAAAGTTCTTTACTAAAAAGAAGCCTGGCAGAAGCCTGTGCAAAAATCATAAAATTATGTACCGAGTTCCCATTTACGGACAACCCTCTACTTTCAACTTAAGAAAAAAAAAACCGACAAAAAGGAACCCTCTCTGTACTCATAGTCTGGCAGAAAGAAGCCTGTGCAAAAATCATAAAATTATATACCGAGTTCCCATTTACGGACAACCCTCCACTTTCAATTTAAGAAAAAAGAAACGGACAAAAGGGAACTCTCTCCCCACCTTCGCTCCACTCTGACCTGATATCGGACTATCACGTACCCTATATTAATTTCACAACTACTCAATGGGCTCTATAAATTCAATCGAAGTAAATCGACAAAGTTTATTTCAATTTTCCCCTTCTCCAACCGAAAAATCATATACTAAATTAAAAATCATGTATAAATTTCATCACCTCCTCCCACGTTCCCTGTAAATTTCAAGTAGATCGGAGATGTTTAATTTTTGCTCTATTGTTTTAAAGGGACGTCACTTTCCCCGATACAATATCGACAAACACCGTAGTGAATAGCACCCCTAACCTTCCCTGAACATTCTTGAAACTTTCCTTCAAGTGTGGGGCAATGAAGGTTGCCTCTTCATTTATAACATTTTCCCCCGCTTCCTTTGTAAATTTCAAGAAAACTTAAATTTTTTTATATTTCATGTTAGCCTGATACCGAAACAGGCAATTGACGTCCAAATGCATTATATCTAATTATACAATTATTTTTCGAGCTTTATGGACAGATATAGATTAAGGAACATGGTTAATAGAGCCATTTTTTTGCAGTTTTAGAGGAGGACCTCCTCCCCGACCAAATGTCGAAAAGCGTATCTTTTGTAAACGTCCCAGAAAATGTCAAGCAAATTAAAAGCCTAAAGGGGCGGCCTTTCTTCCGTCCAAAAATCACAAAATCAGGTATCAACTATTACGGTTGACAGAGGTTACGATCTCTCCCCAGTCCTCTGTAAATTTCAAGTAACTCGGTAAAGTTTAATTGTTTCTCTGTATGTACTTAAGAGAAGCGGATGTCTCCCTATGCCCTTTTATTTTTATTAAAAAATCAGGAACCTGATATAAATTTCATAACCTCACCAATTTTACCGTAAAATTTCAGTCGGGGGAGTTTAGTTTTGTTTTCACTGTACTTTAAAAAAAGTCGGGCAAAGGGGTGGCCCCCCTCCCCTACCAAATATCGAAAAATAATGTAGCGGATTTTTGTCTAGATGCCAACCCCAACATTCAATGAAAATTTCATGCAAATCGCATAATTTTGTTCCAAGTTTCAAGAAGTAAGGCAAGGGGGAGGTCCCCCTCCCCGTCCGCATTTGAAATCATCAGGTACCCCATATTAATTCCATAACCTCACCGCATGTTCTCTTTAAATCTCAGATAATTTAGAGAATTTTAGTTTTTTCACTGTACTTTAAAAAAAGTCGAACCGTAAAATTTCAGTCGGGGGAGTTTAGTTTTGTTTTCACTGTACTTTAAAAAAAGTCGGGCAAAGGGGTGGCCCCCCTCCCCTACCAAATATCGAAAAATAATGTAGCGGATTTTTGTCTAGATGCCAACCCCAACATTCAATGAAAATTTCATGCAAATCGCATAATTTTGTTCCAAGTTTCAAGAAGTAAGGCAAGGGGGAGGTCCCCCTTCCCGTCCGCATTTGAAATCATCAGGTACCCCATATTAATTCCATAACCTCACCGCATGTTCTCTTTAAATCTCAGATAATTTAGAGAATTTTAGTTTTTTCACTGTACTTTAAAAAAAGTCGAACAAAGGGGAGCCCCCCCCCCCCGCCACCAAATATCGAAATATAAAGTATCGGATCTTTGTCTAGTTGCCAACCCCAACCTTCAATGCAAATTTCAAGCAAATCGGTCAACTTTGGTCCAATTTTCAAAAAGTCCGACAAAGGGGAGGTCCCCCTCCGCGACCAGGTGTCAAAAAATGAGGTACCCTATTTTCACCACATGAACGTCCCCTATGATCTCTGAAAGTTTCAAGTAAATCGGTTCAGCCGTTTCGGAGCCAACTCGGTTCATACAAACAAACAAACAAATAAACAAACATAGATTGAATTTTATATATATAGATTATTTTTTGCCAAGTTTCAAAAAAATCTTCGAGGACAATAATACTTAGGGAGTGGGTCAGATTTTTTTATTTTATGTAAAGACAATTATTATAAAATTGAATCACCTAACAGGAAAAAACGCTTTCAATGAAAAATTTATCGGATTTTGCTCAAGTTAAAAAATGGTTATAGCAGAGAAATGCTTCTTCTATGCTACGCAAAAAAGGGCATTTGTTATTTAAGGACATGAAACCTTTTGGCTTACAACAATATTTATTACAGTGTACTTGCAACATGATTTTCCAATTTTGAAATATCACAAAATTTTACCTAAAAATCAGTAATGCACAACACGTTTAGAAGAAAAACTAAGTTTTAATGACCACGTTTCAAAATACCCACCGGAGGTTGTCTCTTAATTACGGTGTATACTACTATCATTACACGCTGACCACTTTGCAATCCATTCGAATTCTCATCCATGTAAATGTGATTCAATGGTGTCATATTTCAGGCATACAGCAATGTTCGTCTCGGCACTTGGCCAGTACAAATATTTACGGTTAAGAGTGGACTCAATGATCTGAATGTTTACCAACAGCCAGACAGACACTGATTCGGACAAGGAGACAAGGCAAAAAAAACAAGTAAACGAAAATCGAAATGGACACCACAAAATAAATGCTCAGACATGTGGCAAGTAATCTCACATGCGATATGCAATCTCATCCAACCCACCCCAGAGCCCATCATCAGCTAGTGACAGGTTTACCCAAATTCACATTCGTGGACAGAAGGAGGTGGAATGAGGGGCCGAAGATTACAGACAACAGTAGTGTGAACTGCAGTGATAACCATTTTTGACATCAATTCTTACCGTAGACAACAAGGGACTGAATAAACGAAATTTAAATTCAGAAAATTTATTCAGGGAATCAGTGATGGACATCGACACTTCCATGGAAGGAAAGGAAGACAAACAGGTTTGGAAAACAAGTTGCAAGGACAATTGTATGGGTGACATTGGCTTTTCGTACGCACAATACAATAGAGGCATATTTGCAAACTAAGATTTCGGTATCGTTGTAGTGGTCCTTGTTATTGTGTGGATAAGTGTGTCTGAGTGCTTGCAACAGAGTAACCATTAGCATAGCACTCTATGGTGATGGTGTGTAAAACATCGAGAACAATACGAAAGGACCTTATAATAAACTCTACACATGGAATGGGATGCAGTGAAGAAATACGAGTATATTGTGGTGTGGCCAAAGATTTGTTATCCTTAAAATACGTATGCGAGTTTTATTTAGCATTAAAGACTGATGTTTCTAACATATAGTTTTTTTTTCCTTGACTGAAAATCGATAATATTCAATTAAGGAATTTTTTCCTACTTTAAAGAAGAATCTATTTATCCTAAAAAATAAGCGAGAATAAATCTTCAATATTATCGTAGTTGTTCTTAAACACTATGAGCTTTTGTAACCTGACTAAAAAACAACAAGTATATACGGCTGTAAGTTCGGCCAGGACGAATCTTATGTACCCTCCACCATGGATTGCGTAGAAACTACTACGAAAGACTGCCATCCACAATCGAATTACTTGGGTTGTGATAATACTTAATCGACGACTTCTCAATATCGTCTTCTAAATTGTAAGTTTGTCCATACTTGGTATATATTAGACAAAAAAAATTATATTCAGGTAAGTCTACAAATAATCGCGAACCGATATGAACTTTTGTGCTGTAATTAGAAAGCCGGAATTTAAATTATTGGGGTCGCTTTATATGGAGCCTATATACAATTATAAACCGAAATGGACCAATTGGGGATCGGTTTATCCGAGGGCTATACATACCCAGCAAAAAAATGTGGAGGTTCTTCTTAAGGCACAACTTTAAAAGCACTTCCAAAAATGTCCTCCCAAAGATGTTCTTTATTGTAACTGCACAGGACGTTTATTTGAGTCAATTTTTTATAACTCGTTTTTTTTCATATTTTTAATGGGAAATTTAAGATTTTATTGTTTCAAATGGGTTAAAAATAGATTAAACAAGTAAGGAAAGTCTAAAGTCGGACGGCGCCGACTATATTATACCCTGCACCGCTTTGTAGATCTAAATTTTCGATACCATATCACATCCGTCAAATGTGTTGGGGGCTATATACAAAGGTTTGTCCCAAATACATACATTTAAATATCACTCGATCTGGACAGAATTTGATAGACTTTTACAAAATCTATAGACTCAAAATTTAAGTCGGCTAATGCACTATGGTGGAACACAATATGGGAAACATTTAAATCTGAAGCAATTTTAAGGAAACTTCGCAAAATTGTATTTATGATTTATCGCTCGATATATATGTATTAGAAGTTTAGGAAAATTAGAGTCATTTTTACAACTTTTCGACTCAGCAGTGGCGATTTTACAAGGAAAATGTTGGTATTTTGACCATTTTTCTCGAAATCAGAAAAACATATATATGGGAGTTATATCTAAATCTGAACCGATTTCAACCAAATTGGGCACGCATAGCTACAATGCTAATTCTACTCCCTGTGCAAAATTTCAACTAAATCGGAGTAAAAAATTGGCCTCTGTGGTCATATGAGTGTAAATCGGGCGAAAGCTATATATGTGATCTATATATAAATCTGAACCGATTTCAATCAAATTTGGCACACATAGCTATAATGTTAAATCCACTCCCTGTGCAAAATTTCAACCAAATTGGGCCAAAACTCTGGCTATTACAACCATATTAGTCCATATCGGACGAAAGATATATATGGGAGCTATATCTAAATCTGACCCGATTTCAAATATTACGCACTTAACTGCACTACTAATTGTACTCCTAGTGCAAAATTTCAAACAAATTGGGCCAAAACTCTGACTTCTAGGACCATATTAGTCCATATCGGGCGAAAGATATATATGGGAGCTATATCTAAATCTGAATCGATTTCAACCAAATTTGGCACGCATAGCTACAATGCTAAATCTACTCCCTGTGCAAAATTTCAAACAAATTGGGCCAAAACTCTGACTTCTAGGACCATATTAGTCCGTATCGGGCGAAAGATATATATGGGAGCTATATCTAAATCTGAATCGATTTCAACCAAATTTTGCACACTTGACTATACGACTAAGTGTTATATTTGTACAAAATTTCAAGCAAATCAGGGTAAAACTCTGGCTGCTGGGTCCATATTAGTGCATATCGGGCGAAAAATATATATGGGAGCTATATCTAAATCTGAACCGATTTCTTCCAAAATTAATAGGGTACAATTCTGACCCAAATTAGGAACATGTACCAAATTTGAAAGCGATTGGACTTAAATTGCGATCTAGACTTTGATCACAAAAATGTGTTCACAGACAGACGGACGGATGGACGGATGGACGGACGGACGGACAGACGGACGGACGGACGGACGGACGGACGGACGGACGGACGGACGGACGGACATGGTTATATCGACTCAGGGACCCATCCTGTGCATTTTTGCCAAAGACACCATGTGTCTATCTCGTCCCCTTCTGGGTGTTACAAACATATGCACTAACTTATAATACCCTGTTCCACAGTGTGGCGCAGGGTATAAAAATAATAAAATAGTGCAAATTATTTAAATTTTGCAGAAAAAATTCTAAATTCTTTCTAGAAAAATTGCGAATTTTTGAAAATATTTGATGTCAAACGTTCCACACAAGCGTTATAATGCATTAAAAATCATAACAAATTTTAACAAGTATATACGGCCGTAAGTTCGGCCAGGCCGAAGCTTATGTACCCTCCATCATGGATTGCGTAGAGACTTCTTCTAAGTTGCGGTAACGCTTGCCGATGGCAAGGTATCTTAAAACCTCCTAACACCATCTTCTAAATTGTATGTAAGTCCATACGTGGTATATATTAAATAAAAAACGATCGATCCAATACGTATATAATTCAGTTTGACAAAGTAAACATAAAGTTTTGACAAAATTTTCTACAGAAATAAAATTTTAACAAAATTTTCTATAGAAAGAAAATGTTGACAAAAATGTCTACAGGAATAAAATTTTAACAAAATTTTCTATAGAAATAAATTTTTGACAAAATTTTCTATAGAAATAAAATCTTGGTAGATTATTTTTGGCTCGAGTGGCAACCATGATTATGAACCGAATAAAATTTGCTAAATCTACTCCCTGTGCAAATAAAATTTTGACAATGATGAAAATTTTATTATAAACCGAATAAAATTTTAACAAAATTTTCTCTAGAAATAAAATTTTGACAAAATTTTCTATAGAAATAAAATTTTGACAACATTTTCTATAGAAATAAAATTTTGGTAGATTATTTTTGGCTCTAGTGACAAACATGATTATGGACCAATTTTTGTGTGATTGGACCAATTTTGGTATGGTTGTTAGCGACCATATACTAACACCACGTTCCTAATTTGAACCGGATCGGATGAATTTTGCTCCTCCAAGAGGCTCCGGAGGGCAAATCTGGAGAACGTTTTATATGGGGGCTATATATAATTATGGACCGATATGGACCAATTTTTGCACGGTTGCTAGAGACCATATACCAATACCATGTACTAAATTTCAGCCGGATCGGATGAAATTTGCTTCTCTTAGAGGCTCCGCAACCCAAATCTGGGGATCGGTTTATATGGGGGCTATATATAATTATGGACCGATGTGGACCAATTTTTGCATGGTTATTAGAGACCATATACCAACACCATGTACCAAATTTCAGCCGGATCGGATGAAATATGCTTCTCTTAGAGGCTCCACAAGCCAAATCTGAGGGTCCCTTTATATGGGTGCTATACGTAAAAGTGGACCGATATGGCCCATTTTCAATACCATCCGACCTACATCGATAACAACTACTTGTGCCAAGTTATAAGTCGATAGCTTGTTTCGTTCGGAAGTTAGCGTGATTTCAACAGACGGACGGACGGACGGACGGACATGCTTAGATCGACTCAGAATTTCACCACGACCCAGAATATATATACTTTATGGGGTCTTAGAGCAATATTTCGATGTGTTACGAACGGAATGACAAAGTTAATATACCCCCATCCTATGATGGAGGGTATAAAAATTATTTATTCGTCAAAATTTCACAAAATTTCTTTATTCAAATCCACATCACTAGATCCGCATCACAGCTCAAGAAGTAATGCAAATTCAGTGTAACAGCTGTGGAAACGGTGGACATCCGTCCTATGACAAGCCCATGTTAAAATAATCGCTTCTGCGCCAATTTGGCACCAATTCCGGATCCAAAAAGAACATTTTCGCTACTTTTTTGACGACGTTTTTTTTTGCTGGGTAACTATATACCGATATGGACCTAGTTAGACATGGTTGTTAGCGGCCATATTCTAGCACAATATACCAAATTGCAACTGAATTAGATGAAATTTGCTCCTTGTAATGACACTTTGCAGTGTTATAAAACATTTTTAGGAAAAATGTTTTATAACACTGCAAAGTGTCATTACAATAATTGGCGCCCAACATGGTGGCCTGGAAAGAGTCCTGTATTCTTTTCGGCTCAAAACCCTTTGATTTTTGTTTTTTTTTTTTCAAGTAGAGTAGATTTCAAAAAATTGACATTATTATGTTGTCTTCTTTTCGTAATATTTACTTCAAAATATCTTATAACGCTTCATAGGATTCTTTTAGCTATTTGAGGTTTCAGGTTCGAATAGGCTAACCATTTAGAAAGTTGTAATTTTGTTTTGTTGTTTATAGACCGAAATGGGGATTTCAGATTTTTGTCAAAGTTTAATTTCAGTATCGTTAAGATTACTATATTTGTCTTAGTTATCAGTAACCCAAGTATTTCAGGATTACTAGAATTTAGCTGCTTGCATTTTCTAGTCCGTTTTACTTATGATGTATCCTCAGAAAAAAAAGGATTCTACTGGTTTGATAATTATTTGCTAGTTTTATGATGCAATTGTTTTAGGTTCCATAGACCGATTTGTTGAAAAGTATTGGCTTGATATAGTTCTTTTTGCTATTTTCTTTATCCCATCATCTGGAAGGAAACTCAATTTAAATGCATAAATTTGTTTTGTAATATAATTTTTTTATTATTTTCGAATTTCGAATATTTTCGAAAAGTTAATCAAAACGTATAGTTTTGAAATTTTGTTGTGAAATTTTGGAGATTTTGTTTTCAACACATAAAATATTAATTGTGTACGATGTCGGTTAATCGCACACCTACTCGCGGTAATCCTTCACAGGATTCTGGTGCTGTCGGTGGCTCTGAAAATAATTTTAATTGTCCTATTTGCGGAGAATTAATGAAAGAGGGGCAAGACTGTTTGATTTTGAACGAATGTTCACATGTTTTCCATCGTCCCTGTATCGAGACTTCTTTGGCAAATTCGGCAGAATGTCCCGTTTGTAAAAAGGCTTGTGAGCTCGTAGCGCTCAAGAAATACATTTTTCTTACAGAATCTATTGTCGATGTTCCTAACACTTCTGGTACATATCAAAATGTTGGTAAATCCTTCGGGAGAGGTAAACCTCGGGGAAGCAAAGGTATGCATTATAATACCCGAAGTAGTGCTAGAGTTTTTTATCAGGACCCAAATAATTCATATAATTTTCCAACACAAGATACTCAGAACACGCCTGTTAAAAATACTTCTCAAATACCATCTCAAAATATTCCTTCAAATCCTATAAGTGTAGACTATGATCACATTAATAAGATGATAGAGCAGAATTTGACTCGAATATTAGGATCTTTAAATATTGGTTCACAACCCATACGAAATTCACATCAAGATACGGAAAATGTCAATACAACACCTGTCAGAAGGGAGGTATGCCCTCAACAGGATAATGTTTCATTTGTAAGGACTTCGAATACTGGTGGTTCTAATGGGGTTTCTCATTTATCTACACCTTCTTCGTCGTCATATTCGACCGATAAAATTAGTGCTGTCATACATAGTTGGCATTTAACGTTCGATGGCTCTCCGACTGGATTAACTGTCGAAGAATTTTTATATCGATTACAGGCTTTAACTATGGATAACTTTAATGGCGATTTTTCTTTGATATGTAAACATTTACAAATCCTTTTAGCTGGTAAAGCAAAAAACTGGTATTGGCGATACCGGAAACAAGTTTTGTCAATAGAATGGGAAGATTTTTGCGATGCAATTCGTTCCCAATATAAGGATTTCAAAACCTCATTCGATATACGTGAAGAATTGAGGAATCGAAAACAGCGACCTGGTGAAACTTTCGACGTATTTTTCGAATCAATTTCCACAATTGTCGACCGTTTAAGTTCACCTATGGCTGAGACAGAGCTCGTTGAAATAGTCGTTAGAAATCTTCGCCCGGAAATTCGGCAAGATTTATTATATACACCTGTCAATTCTGTATCCCATTTGAGGAAATTAGTGCAAAAGAGGGAAAACTTTCTCAGTGACGAGTATGTCAGACGCAATCTATTTAGCAGAAATAATCCCATTGCACATCCTCGAAGGCAAATTGCTGAACTTGGTGTTCAGGAAAATTTTTCCAATAACGATCAACCGGATTGTGATGATGTCATTCATGCAGTAGGAAACTTACCCACAAATGGCCAATGTTGGAATTGTGGGGAAGTAGACCACCATTGGGAGGATTGCCTCCAGGAAAGAAATGTTTTTTGTTACGGCTGCGGAGCCAAGAATGTTTATAAACCGCAATGTTCATACTGTTTAACAAAAAAGGCCCAGTCGTCAAAAAACTTTCGGAACAATGTTCCCAAAGTGGAACCGCAAAATATGTAGATTTTCGATCAAAGTTTTCAGATAATAGTACCCAGACTTACGTTTGTCCAGAATTGGATAATTTGACAAATTCTAGAACCATTTTGAAGAGACCTGAGGAAATAGACTTACACTCCCAAAATAAACCTGAAAGAATTCTTTATCCTATATTACCTTATCACATCAGATGGCAAAAGTATATGGAAAAACGTAATCAGATTTTTGGCGTAGAATCTATTTCACTCTTGTCCACACCGAAACCAAGACAACCAAAACGTTCTACACTACGACTTCGTAGATATTGGAAATTACGAAAACTAAGCAGACGTTTTTTAATATCTGCTATCGTAACCAACCCAAAGGATAAACGGTATTATGCTAAAGTTTCATTTTTGCAATTTGTGGAATTTGGACTTTTAGATACTGGAGCCAGCATCAGCTGTATAGGCTCAGATCTTGCAAATCATGATTTCCAAAAATACCAGAATTTTACAAAATGTAATTCTCTGGTGAAAACCGCAGACAACACACCCCTAAAAGTCAAGGGATGGTTGGATGTAGAAATTACATTCAAGAACCGCAAGAGAAATATTAAGTTATTCATAATTCCTTCTATTTCGCAAAAATTAATTTTGGGAATAGACTTTTTTAAGGCTTTTGGCTTACTCAATGATATGATTAATTCTGTTGATATGATTGTTAGCGAAAAACCTGATCATCTACTCGAACTTGATGAACATCAGAAATTTTCAAATGAGGATAATCAGGATAATGACTCTGATGACACCAAATATCCACTTTCTGATGCTCAACAGCAACAACTGGATATGGTGATAAAATTATTTCCGGATTTTGAGTTACAAGGATTGGGACGAACTCCGTTGATTAAACACTCAATCAACGTGGGGGATGCAAGTCCAATCAAACAAAGATTTTATCCCGTGTCACCCGCAGTGGAGAAAGTTATTTTCAAGGAAGTAGATAGAATGCTATCTCTTGGTGTGATTGAACCTTCTTCATCTGCGTGGAGTTCACCGATGAGGCTTGTATTGAAACCGGGTAAAGTCAGATTGTGTTTGGACGCTAGGAAATTAAACCTAGTCACCAAAAAGGATGCATATCCGCTTCCGTCTATTGAGGGAATATTTGCAAGATTGCCTAAAGCAAACTTAATTTCCAAACTGGATTTGAAGGATGCTTATTGGCAAGTGGCGCTTGATGACGAGTCAAAACCCCTTACGGCTTTTACTGTCCCAGGCCGGCCACTTTATCAATTCGTCGTAATGCCATTTGGGCTTTGTAACGCGCCCCAAACGATGTGTCGGCTAGTCGATGAAATTATTCCAGCTGACCTTCGTTACTGCGTATTTGGTTATTTAGACGATTTGATAATAGTGTCCGAGGACTTTGAAAGTCATATGGGTGTTTTGATTCGCATCGCATCTCAGTTTAGGAAAGCAAATGTTACTCTCAATATCGGTAAGAGCAAATTTTGTGTGACTAGGGTTAATTACCTAGGGTACGTGATTGGAGACGGCGGAATCACCACCGATCCAGAAAAGGTAAAGGCGATACGAGACTGGCCAGTTCCAAAGAATCTCAAACAAGTGAGAGGTTTTCTTGGACTGGCTGGCTGGTATCGTAGATTTATCGAAAATTTTTCTTCAGAAGTTTTTCCAATTACAGAAGTTCTTTCGACGAAGAAACGGTTTGTGTGGACGCCTGAAGCTCAAAGAGCTTTTGAGCGTGTCAAAGATCTTCTTACAACAACCCCGGTTCTGGCAAATCCAGACTTTTCGAAAAAGTTCTATATTCACTGTGATGCCAGTGATTATGGAATTGGAGCTGTCTTAGTTCAACTGGACAGTGACAACCAAGAACGTCCTGTAGCATTCATGAGCAGGAAGCTGAATTCCGCACAGCGGAATTACAGCGTTACTGAACGTGAATGTCTCGCTGCAATTGAAGCTATTAAGCGTTTTAGCTGCTATATAGAGATGCAGGACTTCGAGGTTGTCACTGACCATTCTAGCTTGGTTTGGCTCATGAAACAACCAAATTTAACTGGAAGGTTGGCCAGATGGGTACTCCAACTCCAATCTTACCGATTTAGTGTGAGTCACAGGAAAGGCAAAGAGAACACTGTCCCTGATGCTCTCTCCCGTATTCCCTGTGATGGAATTAATGAAATCGAGCTAATTGAACCGGAAGTGGATCTAGACTCAGCACATTTTAATGACGATGACTATACCGAATTGAAAAATCGGGTTAATGAAGATTTGGGAAAATTACCTGATATTAAAATCATGGATGGGTATGTATATATACGAACTGAACATTATTCAGGCGATAAGAATCAAGAGAAAAGTGCCTGGAAGTTATGGATACCAAAAGGTCTTCGAAATTCGGTAATTTCCAGAGCTCACGATTCTCCTATTTCATCCCATGGTGGAATAGTGAAAACTTTGGAGATTATTCGGCGAAACTTTTATTGGCCAGGTTTAGTACGCGACGTTCGATTATATATACAATCCTGTGAAATTTGTAAAATTACCAAGGCTCCAAATTTTATTATGAAGCCCCCTATGGGAAAACAATCTACTTCGGTACGTCCTTTCCAAAGATTGTATGTCGATATTTTAGGTCCGTACCCCAGGAGTAGGAATGGAAACATTGGTTTATTTATCGTCCTGGATCACCTGACGAAATTCCATTTTTTATGTCCACTAAGGAAGTTTACTTCGTCATCTATCCTTGATTTTCTTGAAAAACACATTTTTCACGTATTTGGTGTACCGGAAACGCTCGTAAGTGACAACGGAAGTCAATTTAAAGCTAATGATTTTAACGCTTTCTTGACAAGCTACGGCATTTCACATATTTACACAGCATATTACTCGCCACAATCAAACGCATCAGAGCGCGTTAATCGTTCTCTGATTGCAGGAATTAGAGCTTACTTGAAAAAGGATCACAACTTATGGGATCAACATCTGAGTTCCATAAGTTGTGCCCTCCGTAATTCTTACCATCAGGCAATCGGAACATCGCCTTACAAGGCACTATTTGGACTTGACATGATGACGCATGGGTCGTCATACAAGTTATTGAGAAATTTAGACTTGCTTGAGGAACCCTGTGTAAAATTATCTAGGGATGACCATTTACAGGTAATTCGTCAGGATTTAAGGAAACATATAAAGTATGCTTACGAGCAAAATAAGATTCGATATGACCTGCGAACTAGGTTACAGACTTACAACGTTGGCCAGGAAGTTTTCCGTAGAAATTTCGCCCAAAGTAATCAAGAGAAAAAGTTTAATGCCAAATTGGCACCAATATTTATAAAAGCGAAAGTTCGGGAAAGACTTGGTAGCCATTATTATATATTGGAGGATCTTGATGGCAAACTAGTTGGCACTTTTCATGCCAAAGATATCAGGCTTTAATTTTATTTTCCAACTAATTCTGTTGCTCAAGGAGCCAGATTTATTTGGTTTTGTAATGAACTTTTTTTGACGTGACCTTCATGATAAATTTTTTCACCGAAATATCCAAAATAAATTAATAATACATAAAATTCATATTCATTTCTCAAAAATCCACAAAAAAAATTTTGGCTTTGGTAAACTGGCTTATGGAGATAAAATTGTTTTGAATTGGTTTTGGCATCATTTATTTCAACCCTTTTGATTAGATTGAATGCATAATCGATAGCTTAAATTATCGATGGAATATTCCAATTAATTTGACAGTTAAATATACGCCTCTCCTTCTAGTTACGCTCTTGATAGGTTTCTTGCTTCGTTTAATTTCAATAAACTTCCTTTTTCTTTCACATTCTGAAGCGAACGCATCGAAGACAAATCGTGAAGTTTAAGAAATATTTTTCAAGTAAATTTTAAATTAATTTTTTTTGAGACAACTCGAGATCATAAGTCAATTGAAATTTATTAAGCAATTATCAGCAGTGACTGGGAATAATAAAATCACAGGTAAAGCTTAGTAGAAAAGAAAGTATGAATGAAATTTTCCTAATAAGAAAAATAATTTTTAGAAATACTTCATCCAAATTTCTGGACGGATTCTGTCCGAAGGATTTTTGCTTTGGATCAGTCCATATTGGATGAGGACATAACTACCTTGTGATTCTTGTTGGGAAATCCTCATAACATTGTGGGAGAAAGATACATGTACTGCAACACGTGGTGAAAACAACCCGAAATATACACCAAAAACATCCAACGAAGGCATTTACATCATTGCAAATTTACATCAAGAAAAGTGAACGAGCTTCTGCTTCTAAATTTCGATATAAATTTGCTGAAATTCCCGGCTTAAATTGATTTCCATCAACTGAAAATATTTTTTTTGCGATTTTGCCAGAATCCCGCTAAATTTCCTGCGTTACCATATAGGCCATTGCAGCATAAGTATAAATTTTATATCCTACATAATTAACTAGTATTGAGAAGGGCAATTTTAGTAGTATTTTTGTCATAAATTTTGAGCTAAGCCTCCTAACTATGCTAAAATTTCTTAATTAAAATTTTGCTTAATCTCCATAATCATAAACTAAAAATGTAAAACCCTAATATCCATGTTGCAATTGATCAAACATGCTGCAATCATAATGCACATTTATATGGAATATAATTCGTTGTAACATGTTTGATACCATTTGATATCTTTGCATTGATTTACACCTCTTAGAAATTGCAACATTATCGAAAATAACAACAACAAATAGTATATGTAAAGCAAAAATTGATAGAATGACAGAAAGAACATGGTCCATTTCACTTTTAATGATCTCCATTTTTGTTTTGGCATTACAGTCTTGGTTTGACTTTGAAGAGTAAGGAAGAAAGATTGATAATTTGTAAATTGAAAAAAAAAAAACATAAAAACAACAAAGTTTAAAACAAAATGGAGAAAGTGCAAATTGATCATGTTGAAATATCTGAAGTGTCCAGGAAAATTTATTAAGAAAATATTATACACAAATTTAAATGAATTAAATTTTTTTAAACTAGAAAATGCAAAATGTGAGTAAAATTGTGTAAAAAAAAAAAAGAAAAAAACATATATTGAATAACATAACGAAGTAAAGTGATTAAAGCCCTAATAGTAGCCAGATTAATTATTAGTGATCTTGTATGATAAACACTATTTTTTCATTAATCTTGGCTCCACAGCAAAAAAGTTAAGCAGCCCAGCATCAAACGACGTTGAAAAGGCCTCTTCAATCGACAGCAGATGTTCTGGGGTAAGTGAATTGTTTTTTTGTAAATTCTTTCCACCTGTGTAAAGTGTAAAAGAAGATTAGAAAATTTAGAGAGCTAGGCTTGGTGAAAGTGTTTTAGTTTTTTTGCATATTTCTTTTCGTGGAGTTTTGTACCGGTGTTCAATGATTTTGTTGTCGCACATGCATACTGGCAGTGTTCACCCTACTAAATCTAGGGACATGTATTTGACACACTAATTATTAAGTAAAACACATAATGACAGAATAAATGTTAATCGTTTCAATGAAATAATCACAATACGAGATTATTTAATAATATGCAAGAAATTTAAAATTTTTAATTCAATTTTTTCTGGCTTTAATTATTTTCCCTTCTAAGATATCATTTTCTTTATTTGATTTTTTTTTTTTTTGCATCTGTTCGTAAATCTAACGGTTTAAAACCAATTGAACATTTAAGTATTCTATTTTGAAGTTTTGCCACATATTTTTTTATTTCTCTGTTATTTAGATTTAAATTTATATTTAATAATTATGGTTTGAAATAAACAAAATTGTATATATTTGAAAATATGGAGTTCTAAACTTAATTTTTGAGTTTTCCTATACAGATGATGGTGATGATAAAATAGTCATTTTGTTTTAGATTTTAACATGGGGGTTTTACAAAATGTACATGCACGTAGAACTCAGGAAGGGTGGGGAAGTTATGCATTGTGATCCTAAAAACATCTAGGATCCGCCATTGTTTAAAGTTATTAAGCCAATACCAATTGTTGTAAATTTTCTCATTTGTTACTAAATTTATTGGGGTATTTTGTTTTTGTTACAATTTAGTAACACGGACCATTTTTCTTCTTTTAATTATTTTTTAGTCTATTTAAAAAATAGGGAGTCTTAAAATTTATTATTGGAATGTTTGAACAGGCAAACATTGAGGAGGGACGAGAACCCCCCAACCGACTGCCTAGCTAGCCTTTGTGATGACTCCCGTAGTCCTAGCTTTTGGTGTTTGTCAAAAATGAGTTTCCTGACAGGATTCTCAAAAAAGGACATTTTTCCTAAAAATGTTTTATAACACTGCAAAGTGTCATTACATCCTCCAAAACCAAATCTGGGGATCGGTTTATATGGGGGCTATATATGATTATGGACCGATATGGACCAATTTTGGCATATTTGTTAAAAACCATATACTACCACCACGTACCAAATTTCAACCGGATCGGATCGGTTTTTGCTTCATCAAAAGGCTCCGGAGGTCAAATCTGGAGACAAGTTTATATTGGGGGCTATATATAATTATGGACCGATATTGTATTAATTTGTTTGTTTCGTTGGCTGACCTTTAACGACACATTTCGTTAATATAACGAAGCTTTTTCTATTAGTGTGGGGTCCGTTTTATATTGGGGCTATATAATTATGGACCGGTATGGACCAATTTTTGCATGGGTATTAAAAATATATACTTACACCACATACCAAATTTCAACCGGATCGGATGAATTTTGCTCCTCTAAGAGGCTCCGCCACCCAAATCTGGGGGTCGGTTTATGTGGTTGCTATATGTAATTATGGACCGGTACGGAACAATTTTTGCATGGATATTAATGAATATATACTTACACCACGTAACAAATTTCAAGCGGATCGGACGAAATTAACTATTCCAAGTGGCTCCGGAGGTCAAATCTGGGGATCAGTTTATATGGGGTCTATATAAAATTATTAACACCACGTACCAAATTGCAACCGGATCGGGTGAATTTTGCTGCTCTAAGAGGCTCCGCAAGCCAAATTTGGGAGTCGTTTTATATGGGGGCTATACGTAAAAGTGGTTCGATATGGCCCATTTGCAATACCATCCGACCTACATCAATAGCAACTACTTATGCCGAGTTTCAAGTCGAAACGCGATTTCAACAGACGAACGGACGGATGGACGGGCGGACGGATAGGCTTAGATCGACTCAGAATATCACCACCAGCCAGAATATATATACTTTATGGGGTCTTCGAGCAATATTTTGATGTGTTACAAACGAAATGACAAAGTTAATATACCACCTATCCTATGGTAGAGGGTATTAAAATGTGTTCCAAAACATGTAAGGATAGTCTAAGGTTGGGCGTGGTCGACTATATTATACCTTTCAACACTTTGTATAATAAAATTATTGATAACATCTCAAATACTTCAAATTTTGCAGGTCCGTATATTTTAATCTGAACCGATATGAAAAGAACATTTTCCACACGCAGAGAAGGAATATGATCACCTCAACCATGTTTCAAGAGCAAAATATTATTTTTGTATGGTGACCATGTAACATGTTTGTCACTAAAATGTTATTTTGTTGTCAAATAGAACCTGCTTGCCGAAATCAGATACATGATTTCCGAGAAAATAACATGGTTGCGAAAACCATGTTACATGGTCACCACCCAAAAATAACATTTTGCTCTTAAAACATATTTGAGGTGATCATATTCCTTCTCTGGGTGCACACTTCTACATAATCTCTAGACTTACAACTTTCTTCGGCTAACGCTTGGGACAAAACACAATATTAGTACAAAATATTGGCTGAAGTCAGTTCTGCAATTGCGTTAACCCTTTCACTACCGATGTTTACTTAGAAGGACTTTCGAAAAAGACACCAAATTCGATTTATTTCTCGATGGTATTTTAAAGTAGAGGCATTAATCTAAATAAGGTATAAATAAATATTTTCTATATTGGTGAGCACTAAAATACATTTTTATAAACTTCTTTAACAATAAACGAAAAATATGAAAATTGGAGACAATTTTTCTATTGCATGTTTCTAGTAAATGGACATTCATACAAAAACTATAGCTGATACTTTTTCGAGTTCTTTTTTGTATTTGTTCTCACACTTTGAAAGATATTATAGGCCAAAAGCGCTTATTTTCGCAAGGCCATTTGGTCACAATTCAAGAATCAAATTTTTAGAACAACCTCATATAGCTCTTGAAATAATTCAGGTAGGTTCTCAAAATGACAATTTTTGTTCTACATGCTGTTAGTACTAGTAAAAACAGCCTATATTTGAATATTTTTATGATTATATCAATGGTTGAATGTCTCAGTTAATTTCGAGATTATTTCTCTAAATTAAAAGTGTTTGTTTTTTCTTACTTTCAGGTAAATAAGACCATCTTCAAAAACCTATGGAAGGACATACATTTCAAAGATAAGTATCAGAAATTTAAAAAAGGAAAAATTTAATACAAAGATTAAAAAAAATATTTTAAACAGAATTTATTTATTTGTAATAAACATTATCCTTAGTTTCAGTTGGGTTATGTATATTCAGTCCATTCTGGTAACACAATGGTGGTATTCAGACATAAGAGTACTCTTGGTACCGCCAGACTCGAAGTTTAGCTTAATGACAAGCAACCTCCTTTTCATAACCGAGTACGAACGGAGTTTTGCACATAGAGAAGCTTCGAAACACTCTAAGATGTTATCACACTCAAAAAACAATTAACATAATCCATCAGGAACACACAAAACAAAATTTTTCTGTTTCAATTACGAGATTAATTGATCCAATTAAGTTTTTAATTGAAATGTCTTCAATCACAGAAATGATAGTATCAAATAAAAAATTAATTGAAAGTCAATTAAGAAATTAATTGATACTATTAACTTTTGTGATTGATTTGTTTTTCAATTAAAAAATTTGTTGAATCAACTACATTTATTTAAAACTTAATTAAAATTTTAATTGGAAAATTGTTCGTGAAATTTTTTTCTGTGAATGAAAATATTGGTTAATTTTAGAAATTTTTAAATAAACTGTATTACAAATGCATATATCACGCTGATATCACAAAAAATATTGGTCTAAGACCCTATAAAGTATATCTATTCTGGGTCGTGGTGAAATTCGACTTGAAACTTGACACAAGTAGTTGTTTTTGGTGGAGGTCGGATGGTATTGGGAATGGGTTATATCAGAGCACTTTTACGTATAGGCCCCATATAAGCTGAACCCCGATGTGTATTGCAGAGTCTCTAGAGAAGCAAATTTCATCCGAACCGGTTGAAATTTAGTACGTAGAATTTATATATGGCCTCTAACACCTATGCCAAAATTGGTCCATATCTACCCATAATTATGTTTAGCCCCCATATAAATCGATCTCCAGATTTGGATTGCGGATCCTCTCGGAGGAGTAACTTTCATCCAATTCGTTTGAAATTTTGTACGTTACGTTAGTATATGTTCTCTAACACCCATGCACAAATTGGTCCATATCGGTCTATAATTGTTTATAGCTCCCATATAAACCAAACCCCAGTTTTGACCTCAGGAGTCTCTTGGGTCGATTTTCAAAGATCACTTAGTCCCAAGTGAATATTAAATTTTTTGTTGATAAAAATTCGATATTACGATTCTCGACTTTGTATCCCTAACAGACACTACACACTCAAAAAAAAACAAAGTTTACTTGGATCCAAAGATTTTGACCTCCCTTAAGGATTTTGGTATTGATTCCAAGCCAAAGATGCGGCTTCTTTAAAATAAAGAATTTTTTAGCGACCAATCTGGCTTTAAATCTAGGACCAATAAAATTAAAATTAGGATACAGATCTCATTGATCAAATTTTCATTCTGTTTTCGCGGTTTATTAATAAAGGTACTCACGTACAAACAAATGCCAGTTTAAAAATCCAAATTATAACGGATACTTCAAATTAAACAAATTTTTCTTAATTCCAAAAAAAACTTTAAACAAAAGATGCTAAATCCTCAAAATAAGTCTTAGCCTATATTTGAAGCGTTTTTATCTTAAATCTAAAGTTTCAATAGTTCAGTTAATTTAATGACAATTTCTTTAAATCAAAAATGTTTTTCTTTACTTTAGGCAAAATTAGCCTTAGTACAAAGACATGTCACTTTAACGGGGGGACGCAAATTTACAAAATCTGTGTCCTAAATTTAATGAAAAAAAAAATTTAAACAAATATTATAAACTTTATTTTAATTAAAATTTCATTATTTTAAAGAAATTTGTCCTTGATATTTTGTAAATTTCGCATCCTTAAATTTAGGTTGCGTAATCTTTAATATCACGTAATTTTTTTTTTCAGTGCACCCTCAAAAAAAAAATGGCTTCTGTAACATATACCCCAAACACATTGTGCTTCAAGCATATATATTTTCAGGATTGGTCGAAACAAAATATTGTTTCTATTGTTCAAACATATTATGTTTCACCTTAGGGCATACACTGGTAGAAAAAAAATTTTACTGAAATTTTCTTTGTGTGGATATATTTTTAAGGCGCCAATTGGTTACTTCCATTATTTTACTTGCAGCATATTCTCTAGGTCTCTCTTTCTAAACACATATATGTTTATAGGCTATTTCTAAATTAATACATGTTTGCATCTAAGCATATTATATTTATGTCCCAAACATAATATGTTTAAACATATTAACATATATGTCCCAAACATGTCTTGCTAGTTTATGAAAATTATATGCTTGCACTTAAAAATATTGTGTTAAAAATTTTGAGTTCCAAACATATAATTTTTACACCCAAACATATAAAAACAGTCTTTCGTCCGTGTACTATCGAACTTTGCTCCTTCAGGTTTACCGAACTTTCTACGATATTTACACCTTCCTACCACTAGACTAAGTGCAAATCAATTCCCCCAACTTAGTTCATGGGATGTCTAGAGGAATCTGTATTCCATCGTAAATGTGTGTTTTAATTTTGTTTAGTTTGTTGTCCTGACTACAACCAGTTTTGAAGGAGTCCACTTGGCTATTACCGATAATGCGATAAATGAAATTTGCATGATGTAAAATGGGTCAAAGTATACACTGGCCCCATTACTACTCCTATGAATCTCAAATTTACATATTTCCAAAAATCGAACAAATCAAAAACAATACGCACCCTGTGTCGAATATATCACGAAAAGGTCATCATGAAATATGTACATATGCGTTGTGGAAATTTGAAGGCAAATATTTTTTAAACACCACCACCACAATCACTTCAAATGGACGTAGCGCTTTATGAATGGAGCACACATATTTTGATAATAAAAATTGCATTCGAAATTGACAAAAAAAAACCATTTCAGCTCTATGGAGAAAATTGGTAAAATATTGGCAATTCTTATGCCCTTGCTGGTGAGAGTATGTGTGTGTGTATGTTTGGGAGTGTATGTGTGCGTGTTGTGGTTAACCAAATGCTTGCGGAAATAGTGGAAATTTTCTTATTTGGATCGTTGCATGAGAAATACATATTTGTGGCTATAAATCAATTTCTGTGGTCAACAAGGCACTAAGTTGAAAATATTGTGTATTACTCAGTACTACAAAATTTAAATATGAACATTTTAAAGGCATATCAATACCACAAATTAGTATAGTCGGTTTAGATTTAGGTCGTAAAGTTTAGTATCTTGCGTTACACTGAAAAAAAAGGAGTAAAGCCACCAGGAAAGAAAATGTAGATTAATTTTAGAAAATGTTAATTAATTATATTGCAAAAGCCGATGTTATGGCGATTTCTCAAAAATAAGTATCTATTTTTGAAAATTTCTATAAAATTGATTAGAGGTGATTATACTTTTCACTTGTTTGATAGTTTGAAGAAAAAGAAAAATATACCCGGCCGAATCTTAAATACCCACTAGCATGAATCAAATATAATAGATACCCTCGTCAAAACGTATTACTTAAAAATATATATAATTTCAGGTGGATTTGATGAAAAAGGATTAGCTTAAATGGTACGTTACCCGAAGTTAACTTTACAGATTTTTCATAGCGAGACTACATCAGAATCTGGATTTATAGGAACCAGTTTTGTTTGCTGTTTAGAGGAACCTTAAATATCACGTGTTAGCGTAGAAGAGGAACAAATGATATATATTTTGATATGATTTGAAATCTAAATTCTGACGATTTTTAGCTCCATAACTCGAAAGAGCTCGAGAAGTAGAATCGAAAATGTTTAATTCTAGTCTCGGACAATTTGGAATTGAGTGATTGGTGTATGAGATTTATATCTAACTCTTACCGATTTGTCCATTTTCCGGACACAAATAACGATGGCTAGGTTAAGTTTGGTATAGTGGCAGCCCGATATTTCAGGCTCAATTAGACAGAATATTCAGTCCATTGTGATACCACCGTGGTGAACTTCTCTCTTATCACTGAGCGCTGCCCGATTCTATGTTAAGCTCAATGACAAGGGACCTCCTTTTTATAGCCGAGTCCGAACGGCGTTCCACATTGCAGTGAAACCACTTAGAGAAGTTTTGAAGGACTCAGAAATGTCACCAGCATTACTGAGGTGGGATAATCCACAGCTGAAAAAACTTTTTTGTGTTTGGTCGAAACTTGGTTTGAATCCACGACCCTGTGCAGCTCCCGATGTCTAGAGTCCCATGCAATTAAAACCGGATATCGGTCTATATAAGGGACTAAAACATTTTAAACGAATTCGGTACACCTCTTTGTGGACCTAAAATACCTCTAGAATTTCATTTTCAAGGAAATCGGATGAAAATTACGTCGTCTAGACGTCTAAGAAATCAAATAGTTTGATTATATGGACACATGAGGTTTATATCCATTTAAGCAAACATGCACTGAAAAAAATTTGTTGTGAGGCCAAAGATTTCACGTTCTTAAAATACGAATTCGTTTATTGCTTAGAATAGAAAATTTCTATTCTTGCCCGAAAGGCGAAGAACTTTTCTATAATGTCGTTTTTTCCCTTATAATTAAGTGATTCAAATTAAAAATGGGTTTCTTAAAATGAAAGAAAATTTTGTTTGGCTAAGGTCAACTTGTCTTTAATAATTGTGAAAAACTTTTCAAAATTAAATAAATTGTCTTTAAATTTGTTGTCTTTCTGTATCTTGACAACAAAGCAAGAAAAAAAGCGGAGACGTTTTTCAACACTTTATTTTAAAGACGATTTTTACTTGAGACATAGCATAATTTCTACTTGAAGTGGAGTCTGAATTTGAAAATTCATATTGCCGTTAAAACGTTTTAAAAAGGACTCAAATTGCACATGAAGAAAAAAAAAACAGAAAAATTAATAAACTAAAATTTTCTGCCTAGGATCAAGTACGAAAAACTTAAATCTAAAAGAGAATTCTGTCTTAAAAGTGTCCTTACTTCAATTCTTCGCTTCTTTGGCACGGAATCAATACCAAAATCATTAGTGTAAAGACAAACTATTTGGAACCGGGCATGTTTTTTTTTTTTTTGTTTTTTTGTATGGACATATCTCTAAACCTAATATACCTCCAGTTTTAAAATTTAAGGACAAGTGAATAAAAATTGTGTTGCTTAGAAACTCAAGAAGTTAAATCGTGAGATCGGAAAATATCTCATAACATAGACAGATATACAAAATATTCGGTACACCTTGTTTTACACCCACCATTATAGAATGGCGGGTATACGAACTTGTTAATTCTGTTTATACTACTTTAAAATATTGAAATTCTAAATTGACCTAGCAATATTCGTCCGTCCATCTGCTGAAATCACTATAACTTCCGAATGAAACAAGCTATCGATTTGTAGGTCGGATGGTATTGCAAATGGCCCATATGGGATCCGTTTGAGTTATAGCCCTCATATAAACTGACACCCGGATTTAACCACCGGAGCCACTTGGATGTGCAAACGTTATCCGATTCGGTTGAAATTTGGTACGTGCTGTTAGTATAACATATGTCCTCCAAAAATTGGTTCAATTTTATATAGCGCCCATATAAACCTGTTCCAAAGATTTGGCTTGTGGAGCCTCTAGGAGGAGCAAATTTCAACCGATACGGTCATGTTAGTCTATGGGCTCTAAAAAACATGCCATATATTGCCCCCACTGAACCTCAGATTTGATTTCTGGAACTTCGTGGAAGTGCATATTTCATACGATCCGGTTGAAATTTTGTACGTGCTGTAAGTACATGCCGTATAACAACCATGCAATAATTGGTCCATATCAGGCCAAAATTATATATAGTCCCGGGCCGGCTGAAATTTGGCTCTCTTATAATAGGTCGACTTGGTTCATATGTTTCCATAATTATAGGAACTTTAATGGCATAGATTTTGACCTTTTGTGACTTTCCTGCGCCACTGTTGACTGGAATCAGGTATATAATATCGTATCCGTTGAGGACCCAGTTAATTTTTTGCAGGATCATATCTGTGCCTTACAGGATGTCTTTGTTCCCATGGTAAATAAAAGAATTCTTCCTAAGGATAAACCTTGGTTTTCTCATGAGATTCATGATGCAATTGAACGCAGGAACATGGCTTTTCGAAGGTGGAAATGTTTCAGAACGTCGAACCTACGTAATGAGTATTGCTCGTGTAGGGACCTGGTCAATAGAATGATTAGATCATCTTAGACTAGATATTATTACCAGAGATTCTCTTCTGCCATTGATTATAAAAGGACTAAGAGGATCATTCGATATATTGGAATAGGTAGGGACTCCAAAGTGGATGGTGTGGCTGTAGATGCTGATGATCTTAATATGAACTTTACCAACATTCCTTCAAACCCAATTGAGCTGGATTTTTACAATTTTGACTTAGATCTTGTAGTTGGCCATGTCGATAGTTTTGGGTTTCTTGGTATAGATGAGAATGATGCCACATATGCAATTTCTATGTTATGATCTAATGCTGTTGGTTTCGACTGGATTGATCCCAGGTTTTTAATAATGGTATTACACTTCATCCTACTGCTTATTACTTCAATTTTTAACAATATTCTCATGACGAGCACTTTTTCTAACACTCTAGAATTATACCACTACCTAAGAACTCAAAGGAATTCGGTCCCATAGCTATTCTCTGCTATTTTTCAAAGGTTCTTGAGAAGATAATACACAGACAAATTTACACGTACATACATGAGAATACTATATTGTTTGAGAAGCAATCAGCTTGCTTTGTTGGATGTCACGGACAATATTCAATGTGGCCTGGAGAATGACGAAGTTAGCTTTCTGGTTCTACTTGACCATTCCAAGGCTTTTGACACTGTAGAGCATAATATGTTAGGAGCAAAGCTGCGAATTTTTTTTATACCCTCCACCATAGGATGGGGGTATATAAACTTTGTCATTCCGTTTGTAACACATCGAAATATTGCTCTAAGACCCCATAAAGTATATATATTCTGGGTCGTGGTGAAATTCTGAGTCGCTCTAAGCATGTCCGTCAGTCTGTTGAAACCACGCTAACTTCCGAACGAAACAAGAAGGTAGGATGGTATTGCAAATGATGTAGGTCGGATGGTATTGCAAATCGGTCCACTTTTACGTATAGCCCCCATATAAACGGACCTTCAGATTTGGCTTGCGGAGCCTATAAGAGAAGCATATGTCATCCGATCCTGCTGAAATTTAGTACATGGTGTTGGAATATGGTCTTTAACAACCATGCAAAAATTGGTCCACATCGGTCCATAATTATATATAGACCCCATATAAACCGATCCCCAGATTTGGCTTGCGGAGCCTCAAAGAGAAGCTAATTTCATCCGATCCGGCTGAAATTTGGTACACGGTTTTGGTACATGGTCTCTAACAACCATGCAAAAATTGGTCCACATCGGTTCATAATTATATATAGCCCCCATGTAAACCGTTCTCCAGATTTGACCTCCGGAGCCTCTTGGTGGAGCAAAATTCATCCGATCCGGTTCAAATGTGGTACATGGTATTAGTCGATGATGTACAAGTGTACGTTAGTTGCCCAAGAAATAGAATTCAAGATAGTATTAGATTACTGAATCTGGATCTTTCGAGCATATTTAGGTGGGCGAACGTAAATGGGTTATACTTAAATCCCCTTATATCAAAATTTTTAATTATTACGAAGAAGATGTTTCTTGTGATGTGGATATTGTAATAAATGACGAAAAATTAGTTATTGTAATTCATGCTAAAAACTTAAGTTTGATTCTTAATAGCAAATTGACTTGGACGAACCATATAAACGTAGCTGTTGGCCAGGGTTACTCGAAGTTACACTCTCTGTGGGCTACTCAATCATGTACTCCTCAGCGGATTAGATTACTCTTGGCGACATGATTGACATAATTCCCGGAATACTATATGGTTCCGAACTCTTCGCGAACTGTGATTCGGCCAGTAAACGTAAATTGCAATCGTTTTTCAAAAATGTGACCCGTTATGTTTATGTATTGAAACGTCATGAATCGACATCGCAGTATTCGAAATCTTTGTATGGTGTTTCACTCCAAAATTTTATGCTCCTGAAATCTCTAACTTTTTTGCAGGCGACAACCACCATACACTGAAAAAAAAGGCATACTCGGTTCCAAAGATTTTGTCTTTACTTTAAAAAATTTGGTATTGATTCCGAGCCAAAGAAGCGGAGAATACAAGTAAGGATACTTTTAAGACACAATTCTCTTTTAAATTTAGGTTTTGTGTACTTGCTTCTAGGAAACAAAATTTAATTTTTCGCTTTCTCAGCTTTTTTTCTTCATATGCTATCAAAGTCCTTTAAGAACGAGTTAACGGCAACTTTATTTTCCAAATTAGGACTCGACTTCCAGTAGAAATTATGCTATGTTTGAAGTAAAAAACTTCTTTAAAATAAAGTATTGAAAAACATGTCCTATATTTGAACGATTTTTTGCTTTGTAGTCAAGATGCCAAAAGACAACAAATTTAAAGACAATTTCATTAAATTTAAAGAATTTTTCTGAATTATTAAAGTCAAGTTGACCTTAGCCTATACATTTTTTCTTTCATGTTAAGATACCCATTTTTAAGTCAAGTCACTTAATTATAAGGACAATTCGACTTCATTGAAAAGTTTATCGACTTTTGGACAAGGAAAATAACTTTATTTTAGAGAAATGCGTCTTCTATGCTAAGCAAAATTTGTATTCGTATTTTAAAGACATGAAATCTTTGACCTCACGACAATATTTTTTTCAGTGTACTTATTCCGGAAACTCCAGTTTACAAGATCCAACGGGGGAAAGAAATTAATACCTTTTCCACATCGAAGCCTAGTTTCTGAATGACAATTTTTAATATTTATCGTACGTCTCTGGAACTCTCTTCCACATGAACTGCAAACCACCAGTAACGCGTTAAATTTTAAGGACAAACTTTTAGAATATTTTAAGAATTATGATTGTTTGTTTGAAAATAATTAAAATTTGTCAAAATTCACGAAGCAAGTGTTATGCCCTGTTCCTGTATATCGAACGAAAACCAGTTCGAAAGAAAGGCAGTCACTCGAATTCGAATGAATTTGGGTTTTTCTATTTTTGAAAGTTCGATTCGTTTGTATTAGAATACATTGATTATTAAAAATGAGTATTTTTAAATTTTTGGCCTGAGAATTCATTCAAATGTTAACAATGCTTTTACTTTTTTCTTGACACTTATTGTAAAGGGTGATTCTTTTGAGGTTAGGATTTTCATGCATTAGTATTTGACAGATCACGTGGGATTTCAGACATGGTGTCAAAGAGAAAGATGCTCAGTATGCTTTGACATTTCATCATGAATAGACTTACGATCTGCCACAACGTCGAATTTTCAGTGAATGGGCCCTAGAAAAGTTGGCAGAAAATCCGCTTTTTTATCGACAAATTTTGTTCAGCGATGAGGCTCATTTCTGGTTGAATGGCTACGTAAATAAGCAAAATTGCCGCATTTGGAGTGAAGAGCAACCAGAAGCCGTTCAAGAACTGCCCATGCATCCCGAAAAATGCACTGTTTGGTGTGGTTTGTACGCTGGTGGAATCATTGGACCGTATTTTTTCAAAGATGCTGTTGGACGCAACGTTACGGTGAATGGCGATCGCTATCGTTCGATGCTAACAAACTTTTTGTTGCCAAAAATGGAAGAACTGAACTTGGTTGACATGTGGTTTCAACAAGATGGCGCTACATGCCACACAGCTCGCGATTCTATGGCCATTTTGAGGGAAAACTTCGGAGAACAATTCATCTCAAGAAATGGACCGGTAAGTTGGCCACCAAGATCATGCGATTTGACGCCTTTAGACTATTTTTTGTGGGGCTACGTCAAGTCTAAAGTCTACAGAAATAAGCCAGCAACTATTCCAGCTTTGGAAGACAACATTTCCGAAGAAATTCGGGCTATTCCGGCCGAAATGCTCGAAAAAGTTGCCCAAAATTGGACTTTCCGAATGGACCACCTAAGACGCAGCCGCGGTCAACATTTAAATGAAATTATCTTCAAAAAGTAAATGTCATGGACCAATCTAACGTTTCAAATAAAGAACCGATGAGATTTTGCAAATTTTATGCGTTTTTTTTTTTAAAAAAGTTATCAAGCTCTTAACAAATCACCCTTTATATGTTCGTCTATTACTCGACAACAAAATATGAAGTGCCTTGCCTTTCGAAATAAAGGAACAAAAATCAATTTTCTTTCGTTTGCAATACGAAAGAAAGCTTTCGTTCGATATACAGGAACAGGCCATTAGTTTTTTCATCATTTTTTATTTATTTTTTCTTCATTGTTTTATTGCTTCAAAATTAAATAGGCATTCATTCATTTATTTATATGTTTGTTTATATATTGTACTCTTAAATTATTTCATTTTTCTTATTTCATAATTTTTTTACAATTATTTATATAATTGTATATAATTGTAATTTATATAATATTACATTCTTTGCTTTAATATATTACTTTTTCTTTTAACCATTACGGAGTTTATCCTCGTACTGGAATTATAAGAATTCTATGTTCTTGTTGTGCAAGAACGTTCGGCCTGGCCGTAAGTTCGGCCAGACGGAAGCTTATGTACCCTCCACCATGGATTGCGTAGAAACTTCGTCTAAACACTGCCATCCGCAATCCAATTACTTGAGTTGCGGTAACGCTTGCCGATGGCAAGGTATCTTCAAACCTCCTAACACCGTCTTCTAAATTGTAAGTAAGTCCATGCGTGGTATATATTAAATCAAAAAAGGCCGATTAAATACGTCTATAATTCAGTTTGACAAAATTTTTTATAGAAATAAAATTTTGACAAAATTTTCTATAGAAATAAAATTTTGACAAAATTTTCTATAGAAATAAAATTTTAACAAAATTTACTATAGAAATAGAATTTTGACAAAGTTTTCTATAGTAATAAAGTTTTGACAAAATTTTCTATAGAACTAAAATATTGGTAGATTATTTTTAGCTCGAGTGACAACCATGATTATGAACCGATATGGACCAATTTTTGTGTGATTGGGGATCGGCTATATATAACTATAGACTGATATGGACCAATTTTGGTATGGTTGTTAGCGGCCATATACTAACACCACGTTCCTAATTTGAACCGGATCGGATGAATTTTGCTCCTCCAAGAGGCTCCGGAGGTCAAATCTGGAGAACGGTTTATATGGGGGCTATATATAATTATGGACCGATATGGACCAATTCTGACACGGTTGTTAGAGACCATATACTAACACCATGTTCCAAATTTCAACCGGATCGGATGAAATTTGCTTCTCTTAGAGGCTCCGCAAGCCAAATCCGGGGATCGGTTTATATGATGGCTATATATAATTGTGAACCGATGTGGACCAATTTTTGCATGTATATAAGAAACCATGCACTAATACCACGTTCCACATTTGAACCGGATCGGATGAATTTTGCTCCTCCAAGAGGCTCCGGAGGTCAAATCTGGAGAACGGTTTATATGGGGGCTATATATAATTATTGACCGATATGGACCAATTTTAGCATGATTTTTAGAGACCATATACCAACACCATGAACCAAATTTCAGCTGGATCGGATGAAATTTGCTTCTCTTAGAGGCTCCGCAAGCCAAATCTGGGGATCGGTTTATACGGGGGCTATAAATAATTGTGAACTGATGTGGACCAATTTTTGCATGGTTGTTATAGACCATATACACTAAAAAAAATATTGTCGTGAAGTCAAAGATTTCATGTCCTTAGAATAAGAATGCAAATTTTGCTTAACATGGAAGACGCATTTCTCTAAAATAAAGTTTTTTTCCTTGTCCAAAAGTCAATCAACTTTTAAATGAAGTTGTAATGTCCTTATAATTAAGTGATTTTGCTTAAAAATGTGTATCATAACATGAAAGATAAAATTTTTGAGGTAAGGTCAACGTGACTTTAATAATTAAGAAAAATTCTTTAAAATTACTAAAATTGTCTTTAAATTTGTTTCCTTTTTGCATCTTGCCTACAAAGCAAAAAATCGTTAAAAAATAAGACTTGTTTTTCAACACTTTTTTTTAAAGACGCTTTTTACTTGAAACATAGCATAATTTCTACTGGAAGTCAAGTCTTAATATGGAAAATAACATTGTCGTTAACTCCTTTTTAAAGGATTTTGATAACAACTGGCGAAAAAATCTAAAAAAAATGAAAAATTAACATTTGCTTCCTAGAAGCAAGTACATAACCCCCACATTTAAAAGAGAATTGCGTTTTTAAAATATCCTTACTTGTATTATCCGCTTCTTTGGCTCGGAATTAATACCCAAACTGTTAAAGTAAGGACAAAATCTTTGGAACCGGGCATGCTTTTTTTTTTCAGTGTACTAACACTATGTACCAAATTTCAGCCGGATTGGATGAAATTTGCTTCTCTTTGAGGCTCCGCAAGCCAAATCTGGGGATCGGTTTATATGGGGGCTATATATAATTATGAACCGTTGTGGACCAATTTTCGCATGGTTGTTAGAAACAATATACTACCACCATGTACCAAATTTTAGTTTTTGTTTTTTTCTTTTTTGTTTTTTTTTTTTTCAGTGTAGGAAAAGCTCCATGAAGCACAAGTTGTTTGTTCACTTTTGGCTAGGAAATTTTTGCGATAATTATATATTCAATATTTTTGATCATTGCTAATTCACCAGTTTAAGGGTATTGCAACACTAGAAAAATATTTGACCAAAATGAGTGTCATACCATTTTCGAAATATTATGATACCGTTTTTTGGAAAAAACTGCTTTCGTTAAATATGATCTGCAAGTTATCAATGGCTTAACTGTGTCGACGAATTCCTTTTTTTTCTCAAATATTTACCTAGTGTGAGCGTATTGTAACTCTCACTCACTACACAAGTGTTGTCCAAATAAGTGACAACACTTAAAACACCAAAATGTGCTTTTAATAAATTTTCCTTTACCACAGAATATTTCATTTAAGATTTAAATTCCCTTTGAGGCCATTTGGTTTTGATTTACATGAGGATTTTGTGTTAATTTCAATAAAACCGCAATGAACCACAAGTTACTGAAATATTCGTAATGATTTAGTGGCATTACCATAAGTCTCGCCAAAAACAAGCCCCGAAGCTCTTTAAAAGTTTAACTCTCTCTCTCCTCTCGGTCTCTTTCTCACCAAATGTAATGGTTGGGTAAATGTTAAGAAAATTCCTGGGCAAACTTAAAAACCAATAAATCTTTTTCTCTTCCTTTGGACTTACCCGACAACAGTTCTTGAATAATGTTGTGAGATTTCAGCGGCTGCATGAAGGAAAAAATTATGATGGATATCTTAGACAAGAGTGGGACTATATTTGAAATAGGTCTGATGTGGCATTGTAGGTTCCTCCCAAAGGCCCCTAACAAATTTAATCTGAAAAGTAACAAAAAAAAATTTTTTTTTAAAAAGAGCATTAATAATATTTATTAGAGTGTTGTTGCCTTTTGTAAAAATGTTGGGGTTTTTATATAAAAGCGCCTAATACCTAGTGGCTTGATTTGTGTGTGTGTGTGCGTAAGTGTGCGAGTGAAAACAAATTTGATGGTTGTTGAAAAAGTTCATTCATTCGCTATTAAAAGGTGCTTTGTTAAATTTGCTGTTAACAACTTTGCATAGGTTCTCCTAAACGGAAAGGGGCCACTTAATTTATGTTACTCTTTAGACCAAGAGCATTTGTTGAATGCTTTCGTTAGTAATTGGACAGAACCATGAATATTTATAGTCTAAGTAAAATCTAAAATTATTTGTCACGAGAGGCTTATTTACTGTTGATTTTTTAAGGTGGCTAGGGCATGTATATTTTGTTAAAGACCATATCACCAATAATTTATGGGAATATTAAAATTAAATTCTTCTCTCTTCACGCTTTGAAGCGACATCTATGAAAAATAGACTTAGATGGTTAATAAATAAATATTTGTTGTTATTGTGATTGCAAATTAAAAATGCGGGATTTTCTCAAATGCCTGAGAATTTATTCCGATAAAAATTATAACAGTCTGTTTAATCAAAGTATTGCCCATTACTAGCCACCATCCTTCTGGCAAGATACCGATAACGTTAAGAAACAACGACTCGTCTTTGAACTTACTCCGCGAATCGGTTACATTTTTGGCTTTTCCCCCTTAAGAACAAAAATGCTGATAAGCCAGGTCATGATAGGAAAAACTGCTAAACGTAAAGGGTAATGCCTTAGCTATACGGCGGGTGGGGTACGAGTCACGGTTGCCACTGGTGGTACAATTCTATACTAAAACAAGTATAAACGTCCGTAAGTTCGGCCAGGCTGAATCTTATGTACCTTCCACCATGGATTGCGTAGAAACTTCTACGAAAGACTGTCATCCACAATCGAATTACTTGGGTTGTGGTATCTTAAATCGTTTTCTAAATTGTGAGGTAGTCTATACGTGGTATATATTAGACAAAAAGGTATGTAAGCCTACAAATAATTACGAATCGATATGGACTTTTGTACGTAGGGAGCCAGAATTGAAATATGGGGGTCGCTTATATGGGGGCTATATACAATTATTGATATGGACCAATTTTTTTGTGATTGGAATCGATTTATCTGATGGATATATATAACTATAGACCGATATGGACCTAGTTACGCATGGTTGTTAACGACTATATACTAGCACAATGTACCAAATTTCAACTGACTCGGATGAAATTTGCTCCTCCAAGAGGCTCCAAAACCAAATATCGGGATCGGTTTATATGGGGCTATATATGATTATGGAGTGATATGGACCACTTTTGGCATGGTTGTTAAATATCATATACGATCACCACGTACCAAATTTCAAGCAGATCGGATGAATTTTGCTTCTCCAAAAGGCACCGGAGGTCAAATCTGGGGATCGGTTTATATGGGAGCTATATATAATTATGGGCTGATAGGAACCAATTCCTGCATGGTTGTTGGATACCATATATTAACATCACGTACCAAATTTCAACCGAATGGGAAGAATTTTGCTCTTCCAAGGGGCTCTGGAGGTCAAATCTGGACCGATACCGACCAATTTTTGCATGGGAGTTTGAGGCCATATATTAACACCACGTACCAAATTTCAACTGAATCAGATGAATTTTGGTCTTCCAAGAGGCTCCGGAGGTCAAATCTGGTGATCGGTTTATATGGGGGCTATATATAATTATGGACCGATGTGGACCAATTTTTGCATGGTTGTTAGAGACCATATACTCACACCATGTACCAAATTGCAGCCGGATCGGATGAAATTTGCTTCTCTTGGAGGCCTCGCAAGCCAAATCGGGGGATCGGTTTATATGGGGACTATATATAATTATGGACCGATGTGGACCAATTTTTGCATGGTTGTTAGAGACCATATACCAACACCATGTACCAAATTTCAGTCGGATCGGATGAAATTTGCTTCTCTTAGAGGCCTCGCAAGCCAAATTTGGAGGTCCGTTTATATGGGGGCTATACGTAAAAGTGGACCGATATGGCCCATTTGCAATACCATCCGACCTACATCAATAACAACTACTTGTGCCAAGTTTCAAGGCGATAGCATGTTTCGTTCGGAAGTTAGCGTGATTTCAACAGACGGACGGACGGACGGACGGACATGCTCAGATCGACTCAGAATTTCACCACGACCCAGAATATATATACTTTATGGGGTCTTAGAGCAATATTTCGATGTGTTACAAACGGAATGACAAAGTTAATATACCCCCCATCCTATGGTGGAGGGTATAAAAAGCATGTCCGGTTACAAAGATTTTGTCTTTACACAAATGATTTTAGTACTGATTCGGAACCAAAGAACAAGAGAATTGAAGCAAGGACAAATTTAAGATACAATTCTTTTTTAAATTTAAGTTTTGCGTAATTCATTCTAGGGAACAAAATTTTATTTATTTGTTTTTTTTTTCTTCATGTGCTACAGAGTCCTTTAAACTTATGTTAACGACTACATAAATTTCCAAATTCGGACTCAACTAGACAAGTAGAAATTATGTAAGTCTATAAAATAAAGTGTTGCTAAAAATCTCATATTTTAAACACTTTTTTGGTTTTGTAGTCAAGATGCAAAAATGCAACAATCTTAAAGACAATTTCATTAATTTTTAAGAATTTTTCATAATTTTTAATGCCAAATTGACGACAGGCAAAAAAAAAATGCTTTCATTTATACACAATTTTAAGTCGAATCAAAACGACTTCATTGAAAATTTTATCGACTTTTTAGCAAAGAAAAAAAAAACTATATATCAAAGAAATGTGTCTTCTATGTTGAGCAAAATTCAGATTCGTATTTTAAAGACTTGAAATCTTTGGCCTGACGACAATATTTTTTTCTGCGTACCAACCATTTTACATTTTTTATTGGTTGGTAGGTTAATAGAACTCTTGATGGTTTGGTCGACTTATATGCCTTCCCAACTAAAAGGTACAAATTTTGACGAAATTTTCTATAGAAATATGATTCTGACACAATTTTTTATAGAAATAAAATTTTGACAAAATTTTCTATGAAAATAAAATTTTGACAAAATTTTCAATAGAAACAAAATTATGATAAAATTTTCTATAAAAATAAATTTTTGACAAAATTTTCTATAAAAATAAAGTTTTGACAAAATTTTCTATAAAAATTAAATTTTGATAAAATTTTCTATAGAAATAAATTTTGACAAAGTTTCCTATAGAAATAAAATTTTGACACAATAAGGACAAAACAACTTCATTGAAAATTTTATCGACGTTTGAACAAAGAAACAAACTATATATCAAAGATATGTGTCTTCTATGTTGAGCAAAATTCGAATTCGTATTTTAAGGGCTTGAAATCTTTGGCCACATGACAATATATTTTTCAGCGTACCAACCATTTTAAATTTTTTACTGGTTGGTAGGTTAATATAACTCTTGATGGTTTGGTCGACTTATGCCTTCCCAACTAAGAGGTACAAGTTTTGACGAAATTTTCTATAAAAATATGGTTCTGACACAATTTTCTATAGAAATATAATTTTAAGAAAATCTTTATGAAAATAAAATTTTGACAAATTTTTCAATAGAAATAAAATTTTGACAACATTTTTCTATAAAAATAAAATTATGATAAAATTTTCTATAAGAACAAATTTTTGACAACATTTTCTATAGAAATACAATTTTGACAAAATTTTCTATAGAAATAAATTTTGACAAAGTTTTCTATAGAAATACATTTTGACAAAGTTTACTACAGAAATAAATTTTTGGCAAAATTTTCTACGAAAATAAAATTTTGACAAAATAAGGACAAAACGACTTCATTGAAAATTTTATCGACTTTTGAACAAAGAAAAAAAACTATATATCAAAGAAATGTGCCTTCTATGTTGAGAAAAATTCGGATTCGTATTTTAAGGACTTGAAATCTTTGGCCTCATGACAATATTTTTTTTCAGCGCACCAACCATTTTAAATTTTTTACTGTTCGGTAGGTTAATAGAACTCTTGATGGTTTGGTCGACTTATGCCTTCCCAACTAAGAGGTACAAATATTGACGAAATTTTCTATAGAAATATGGTTCTGACACAATTTTCTATAGAAATATAATTTTAAGAAAATCTTTATGAAAATAAAATTTTGACAAAATTTTTCTATAGAAATAAAATTTTGACAAAATTTTCTATAGAAATAAAATTTTGACAAAATTTTCTATAGAAATAAAATTTTGGCAAAATTTTCTATGAAAATAAAATTTTGATAAATTTTCTAAAGAAATACAATTTTGACAAAATTTTCTATAGAAATAACTTTTGACAAAGTTTTCTATAGAAGTAAATTTTGACAAAGTTTTCTAGAGAAATAAATTTTGACAAAGTTTCTTATAGAAATAAAATTTTGACACAATAAGAACAAAACAACTTCATTGAAAATTTTATCGACGTTTGAACAAAGAAACAAACTATATATCAAAGAAATGTGTCTTCTATGTTGAGCAAAATTCGGATTCGTATTTTAAGGACTTGAAATCTTTAGCCTCATGACAATATCTTTTTCAGCGTACCAACCATTTTAAATTTTTTACTGGTTGGTAGGTTAATAGAACTCTTGATGGTTTGGTCGACTTATGCCTTCCCAACTAAGAGATACAAATCTTGACGAAATTTTCTATAGAAATATGGTTCTGACACAATTTTCTATAGAAATATAATTTTAAGAAAATCTTTATGAAAATAAAATTTTGACAAAATTTTTCTATAGAAATAAAATTTTGACAAAATTTTCTATAGAAATAAAATTTTGACAAAATTTTCTATAGAAATAAAATTTTGACAAAATTTTCTATAGAAATAAAATTTTGGCAAAATTTTCTATGAAAATAAAATTTTGACAAAATTTTCTATAGATATCAAATTTTGACACAATTTTCTATAAAAATAAAATTCTGACAAAATTTTCTATAGATATCAAATTTTGACAAAATTTTCTATAGATATCAAATTTTGACAAAATTTTCTATAAAAATAAAATTTTGACAAAATTTTCTATAGAAATGAAATTTTGACAAAATTCTCCATAGAATTCAAATTTTGGCAAAATTTTCTATAGAAATACAATTTTGACAAAATTTTCTATAGAAATACAATTTTGACAAAATTTTCTATAGAAATAAATTTTGACAAAGTTTTCTATAGAAGTAATTGTTGACAAAGTTTTCTAAAGAACTAAAATTTTGGTAAAATTTTCTATTAAAATAAAATTTTGACAAAATTTTCTATAGATATCAAATTTTGACACAATTTTCTATAAAAATAAAATTTTGACAAAATTTTCTATAGAAATGAAATTTTGACAAAATTTTCTATAGCAATAAAATTTTAAGAAAATTTTCCATAGAAATCAAATTTTGGCAAAATTTTCTATAGCAATAAAATTTTAACAAAATTTTCCATAGAATTAAAATTTTGGCAAAATTTTGACAAAATTTTCTATAGAAATAAAATTTTGACAAAATTTTTTATATAAATAAAATTTTGACAAAATTTTTTATATAAATAAAATTTTGACAAAGTTTTCTATACTAATAAAATTTTGATAAAATTTTCCATAGAAATAAAATTTTGACAAAATTTTCTATAGAAGTAAAATTTTGACAAAATTTTCTATGGAAATAAAATTTTGGCAAAATTTTCTATGAAAATAAAATTTTGACAAAATTTTCTATAGATATCAAATTTTGACACAATTTTCTATAAAAATAAAATTTTGACAAAATTTTCTATAGATATCAAATTTTGACAAAATTTTCTATAAAAATAAAATTTTGACAAAATTTTCTATAGAAATGAAATTTTGACAAAATTTTCCATAGAATTCAAATTTTGGCAAAATTTTCTATAGAAATAAAATTTTGACAAAATTTTCTATAGAAATAAAATTTTGGCAAAATTTTCTATAGAAATAAAATTTTGACAAAATTTTCTATAGAAATAAAATTTTGACAAAATTTTCTATAGAAATAAAATTTTGACAAAATTTTCTATAGGAATAAAATTTTGACGAGATTTTCTATAGAAATAAAATTTTTTACAAAATTTTCTTTAGAAATAAAATTTTGACAAAATTTCCTATAGAAATAAAATTTTGAAAAAATTTTCTATAGAAATAAAACTGAGAAAATTTTTCAATAGAAATAAAATTTTGACAAAATTTTCTATAAAAACTTTTTCAAATTAAAAAAAAATATTACAAATAATAATAATTTTTCTGTTGTTTAATAAAATTTCATATTTTGTAAGAAAAGGCTGGAATTAAAAATTGTTAAAATGTCGTTAGCGCTATATGAAGTTCAAGGCCTACACAATTTAAAAGAAATCTTATTTGAGAAACGTACGAACTCAGTTTAAACGAACTTCGCACATTTTAGGCAAATATGAACTATTTTCAAAAAAAAAAAACTTTTTATACGGATACTAGAAATTAGAGGCTTTCGGCCTAAAAGTTAAACGTAAATTTTAGTTGTCTCTTTACTGAGTAGCCCAACAAAATTTTCTTTCATGTAAAGATACTCATTTTTAAGTCGAATCAATCTAATATAAATGCAAAACCACTTAATTGAAAATTTTATAAACTTTTGGACAAAGAAAAAAATGTATGCTTAGCAAAATTTGTACCAAAAGAATGGCTGATATTATGTCAGATTCTTTTTTGTATTTTTTCTCACACTTCGACAGATGTTATAGGCCAAATAGCGTAAGGCCATTTGGTTACAATTATAGAAAAAAATTGTCAAAAAAACTCATATAGCATTTTATCTAATTGGGGTAGGTCCTCAAAATTACAATTTTTTTCTACAGTAAAAAAACGAAGAAATATTAAAGATTTTTAACGTACGTTTTATTTCGGCAGTGAAAGGGTTAATATTCATATATGTGGCACTTATAATTTGGATATCAATTTTCGGTTTTATTTACATGTCATACTTTACACCTGGTATTGCAAATGGTCCACTTTTACGTATAGCCCCCATATAAACGGACCCCAAAATTTGGCTTGCGAGCCCTCTAAGAGAAGCAAATTTCATCCGATCCGGCCGAAATTTGGTACATGGTGTAAGTATATGGTCTCTAACAACCATGCAAAAATTGGTCGACATCGGTCCATAATTATATATAGCCCCCATATAAACCGATCCCCCGATTTGGCTTGCGAGGCCTCTAAGAGAAGCAAATTTCATCCGATCCGGCTGAAATTTGGTACATGGTGTAAATATATGGTCTCTAACAACCATGCAATAATTGGTCTATATCGGTCCATAATTATATATAGCGCCCATATAAACCGCTCCCCCGATTTGGCTTTAGAGGCCTCTAAGAGAAGCAAATTTCATCCGATCCGGCTGAAATTTGGTACGTGATGTTAGTATATGGTCTCCAACAACCATGCAAAAATTGGTCCACATCGGTTCATAATTATATATAGCCCCCATATAAACCGATCACCAGATTTGACCTCCGGAACCTCTTGGAAGACCAAAATTCATCTGATTCAGTTGAAATTTGGCACGTGGTGTTAATATATGGCCTCAAACTCCCATGCAAAAATTGGTCGATATCGGTCCATAATTATATATAGGCCCCATATAAACCGATCCCCAGATTTGACCTCCAGAGCCTCTTGGAAGAGCAAAATTCTTCCCATTCGGCTGGAATTTGGTACGTGATGTTAGTATATGGTATCCAACAACATTGCAGGAATTGGTTCCTATCAGTCCATAATTATATATAGCTCCCATATAAACCGATCCCCAGATTTGACCTCCGGTGCCTTTTGGAGAAGCAAAATTCATCCGATCTGGTTGAAATTTGGGAAGTGGTGGTAGTATATGATATTTAACAACCATGCCAGAAGTGGTCCATATTAGTCCATAATCGTACATAGCCCCATATAAACCGATCCCGAGATTTGGTTTTGGAACCTCTTGGAGAAGCAAATTTCATCCGAGTGAGTTGAAATTTGGTACATTGTGGTAGTATATGGCCGTTAACAACCATGCTTAACTAGGTCCATACCGGTCTATAGTTATATATGGCCCTCAGATAAATCGATCCCCAATCACACAAAAATTGGTCCATATCAAGTTCATAATTGTATATAGCCCCCATATAAGTGACCCCCATATTTCAATTCTGGCTCTCTACGTATGGACCATGTATGGATTAAATCACAATTTAGAAAACGATGTTAAGAAGTTTTAAGATACCACAACTAATTCGATACCACAATTACCACAAGTAATTCGATTGTGGATGATAGTCTTTCGTAGAAGTTTCTACGCAATCCATGGTGGTGGGTACATAAGATTCGGCCTGGCCGCAAATTCGGCCGTATATACTTGTTTTAATTTGAGTTTTGCGTACTTGATTGTAGGAAACAAATTTTAGTTTATTAATTATTTCAGCTTGGTTCTTCATTTGCTATCAAAGTCCATTAACATGTGTTAACGGCAAATTAAATTTCCAAATTCGATTTGACTATAAGTAAAAGTTATGCTATATACGAGTATCAAGTAAAGTAATGCCTCTAAATGCTTTTTACCTTTGAATCCAAAGTACAAAACACAACAAATTTAAAGACGATTTCATTAATTTTGAAGTTATTTTTTAGACGTATTAAATCCAAGTTGACTTTAGTGAAATGAGCTTTTCGTTCATGTTAGGATACCCAATTTTAAGTTGAATCACTTAACTACAAAACGACTTCGTTGAAAAGTTTATCAACTTTTGGTCAAGGAAACATCTTTAAATCAGAGAAATGCGTCTTTTATGCTAAGCAAACCTTGCATTCGTATCTTAAGGACATGAAATCTTAAACTCACTACAATATTTCTTCAGTGTATGGAATGTGTCTCAAACGCAATTTTAACCATTATGTAAAATGTTCTTCCAGTTACAAACTGCTGTGATTGCCCCTTTTTAACACAAACATATAGGACTCTATGCATAGGGGAGACCAAGGGCTTGGGTCGCCATAAAATTTGTTCGTACCTATAGAAAAAATGTCTTGGCCAACCAGAGTCAGAGTAAATTTACGTTTAGGACCCACCTTCCTACCACCCCTTAAAAAAAAGTTTACAAACGTTCCTGCATACATACATATGTATGTTTAAATATGTATTTCTTTTTAATGCATACATGAATAAATTTTAAATAGCAATGGATTATGGAAATTGAAATTGAAGAGCTTTAGTTTGCGTTCATTTCGTTCATTTTGCATGCATTATAGCTCAGATTATGACATATGTTTGACAACGTTTAAAGTGGGGCGAGAAAATAAATACTCTTTGTCAAAGGAAACATTCTCAGGAGACATAAACTCAATGACAATGTTAACTGTCTAACATTTTTTTTAATTTAAAATACAAAACCTTTTATTTACATATGTAGTATATTAAAGAAGAACATAGATAAATGTCTAATAAATATTTAAATGATTTTTTTTTTCTGAAGACGATTCTGCCCCTATAATAGGAAATTGTATATATGTCAAAAAAAAAAAATACAACAAGAGAGATTCTATTCCGTAAAGGCATTGTAAATAACACATATTTTATTTTTATATTTAAAACAAGTAAGTAAAGTAGAAAGTCGGGCGGGGCCGACTATATCATACACTAAACCACCATTACAGAAGTAGTAATCATAAGCATTTATGGGGTAACATATAGGTCTGGGAGATAAACCGCAGTTGCATATTTAAGAAAATTAAGGGGTACATGTCTATGGGTGCTTTGGGTCAATCTGACTATAGCTCATAGTCAATGTTGCCAGGGAAAATATTCGGTTTACCCTACAAGGACAAAAGAAGTTCCCTACTTTCCTATACATTCCCAAACAATTTTCACTACTATATTTTTCGTTAAATTTAAACAAATCTAACAAAACAAAAATGGTTCTAAATACTTTATTATCTTAAAACATGAAAATGCAACGTATATAACCTAGAGAATAAATTTGTATTACCACCACGGTTGCCACAGTTAGTAGAATTCTACCAAAAATATTTTTTTTATTTTTTTTGTTAAATCTCTATAGAAATAAAATTTTGGAAAAAGTTTCTAGAAACAAAATTTTTTGAGAAATCTATATATATAAAATTCAATCTATGTTTGTTTGTTTGTTTGTATGTACCGAGTTGGCTCCGAAACGGCTGAACCGATTTACTTGAAACTTTCAGAGATCGTAGGGGGCGTTCATGTGGTGAAAATAGGGTACCTCATTTTTGGACAACTGGTCGCGGAGGGGGACCTCCCCTTTGTCCGACTTTTTGAAAATTGGACCAAAGTTGACCGATTTGCTTGAAATTTTCATTGAAGGTTGGGTTTGGTATCTAGACAAAGATCCGCTACTTTATATTTGGATATTTGGTGGTGGAGGGGGACCTCCCCTTTGTTCGACTTTTTTTAAAGTACAGTGAAAAAACTAAAATTCTCTAAATTATCTGAGATTTACAGAGAACATGTGGGAGGTTATGGAATTAATATGGGGTGCCCGATGATTTCATATGTGGATAGGGAGGGGGACCTCCCCCTTGCCCTACTTTTTGAAACTTGGAACAAAATTATGCGATTTGCTTGAAATTTTCATTGAATGGTGGGGTTGGCATGTAGACAAAAATCAGCTACATTATTTTTCGATATTTGGTCGGGGAGGGGGACCACCCCTTTGCCCAATTTTTTTTTTTTAAAGTTCAAACAAAACTAAACTCCGCCGACTGAAATTTTACAGAAAAAATGGGTTACGAAATTTATATCAGGTTCCTGATTTTTTAATAAAAATAAAAGGACATTGGGAGACATCCGCTTCTCTTAAGTACATACAGAGAAACAATTAAACTTTACCGAGTTACTTGAAATTTACAGAGGACTGGGGAGAGATCGTAACCTCCGTCAACCGTAATAGTTGATACCTGATTTTGTGATATTTGGACGGAAGAGAGACCGCCCCTTTAGGCTTATAATTTGCTTGACATTTTCTGAGACGTTTACAAAAGATACGCTAAATCACTTTTCGATATTTGGTCGGGGAGGAGGTCCTCCTCTAAAACTACAAAAAAATTTAAGTTTTCTTGAAATTTACAAAGGCAGTGGGGGAAGGTTATGAACGAAGAGGCAACCTTCCTTGCCCCACACTTGAAGGAAAGTTTCAAGAATTTTCAGGGAAGGTTAGTGGTGTCGATATTGTATCGGGGAAAGTGACGTCCCTTTAAAACAATAGAGCAAAATTTAAACATCTCCGATCTACTTGAAATTTACAGGGACGTAGCAGGAGGTGATTAAATTTATACATAATTTTTAAATATATGATTTTTCGATATCTGGTTGGGGAAGGGGAAAATTGAAATAAACTTTATCGATTTACTTCGATAGAATTTATAGGGACCATTGAGTAGTTGCGAAATTAATACAGGGTACTTGATAGTCCGATATCTGGTCGGAGTGGAGCGAAGGTGGGGAGAGGGTTCCCTTTTGTCCGTTTTTTTTTTTTTCTTAAATTGAAAGTAGAGGGTTGTCCGTAAATGGGAACTCGGTACATAATTTTATGATTTTTGCACAGGCTTCTGCCAGACTTCTTTTTAGTAAAGAGAGGGTTCCCTTTTGTCCGTTTTTTTTTTTCTTAAATTGAAAGTAGAGGGTTGTCCGTAAATGGGAACTCGGTACATAATTTTATGATTTTTGTACAGGCTTCTGCCAGACTTCTTTTTAGTAAAGAACTTAAATTTACATGAAATTGGCAGCCAACGTAGAGGGTGCATCATTTTCCAACATTTTAGCAAATGTTAATGTGTTAAAATTTTTTACTACTTTTGCTTTTTCCGATTTATTGGATGGGAAACAGTAATTCTTTGTATGTTATTATAATATAGTGCTTAATTTTCAGATATGTTGAGGAGAAGGACACCTTTCATAGACAAACCCCACTTAAAATTCACAAGAAATATAGAAGATTATCCAACTACTTGAATACAGAACATTATTAAAAAAATTTGGAGGAAAGGGTACACCCTCTCCCGTCGTATTTGTACTTATAAACGAAAAATCAAGTAGTCCGATTTGTTTAAAAGAATTGAAATCTTTTCGAATTTGTTTTCAGCACGAAGGATATAGTTGACTAAGTTAATGCAAAATGTTCCTCCAAATACGCTTCGGAAGGCGCAGCGAAGCGGGCCGGGTTACGCTAGTTTTTCTATAGAAATAAAATTTTGACAATAAATTCTTTAGAAATAAAATTTTGAGAAAAAATTCCATAGAAATAAAAATATTTTTATAGAAATAATATTTTGAAAAATAAAAATCTAAAGAAATTCAATTTTGACAAAATTTTCTATAGAAATAAAATGTTGACAAAATTTTCTACAGGAATAAAGTTTTGACAAAAATTTCTATAGAAATATTTGTTTGGTAGATTTCGATAATTTTCAAATTTTGTTAGATTTTTTTTTTGGCACGAGTGGTAACTGTTGTTATCACACATTATTAAAGATCAAGCCTTGCCGGCTTCTAATTTCCTCCTCTAGAGCCACCAAAATGTACAAATTATTACAAATAGTGTTGACTGAAAATGTCCCTACATTGTGGCCCTACTTCGTGCAAGACGCTAAATATTAGAAATAAACCTACATATAGGGAATTTCCCTTACTTCTAGCAACACTGGCTGTGTTGATATTGCACCTACGGAGTTAGTATGCCACTAATATTGAGCCCATTATTTATAAAGAGAAAATCGCTCAGTTAGTGTGGGTAATAAATCCAAATTTGTGAAAATCGAGCAATATTCTTATGTAAGAGCTACAAGTACGTATAAATACGATCGGCTAGTACATCAAAATTTGAAATTTGAGTAACAATGGTTAATAAAAAAGGGTGTTATGGCCAAATTTGGGAAAATCGAGCGATGCATATATATGGAAGCTATATCTAAATCTGAACCAATTTGCATAATATTTTGCGGGTTTGATTAAGACCACAAAAGATTACCTTGTGCAAAATTTGAGTTAGATCAGTTAAGAAATGAGGCCTCTATGGTCAAACACAAGGTTATTAGGGGCAAATTCTTCAAAATCGGGCGATACATATATGGGAACTATATCTACATCTGAACCGATTTCGATGAAATTTTGCACATAACGTTAGTACTATAGATCTAGCCAACTTTGAGTAAGATCGGTTAATAAATAAGTGTTCTATGGCCAAATTTGGGAAAATCGGGCTATACATATATATCGGAGCTATATCCCGATTTCGATGAAATTTTGCACATACAGTTAGTGCTATAGAAGATTACATTTGGTCAACTTTGCTTACTATCGGTTGATAAATAAGGGGTTTATAGCCAAATTTAGAAAAATCGGGCAGTACATATATATGGGTGCTATAGCTAAATTTGAACCGATTTCGACGATTTTTTTCACATATAGTTAGTTCTCTAGAAGATTACATTTAGCCAACTTTGAGTAAGGTTGGTTTATAAATAAGGGGTTTATAGCCAAATTTAGAAAAATCGGGCAGTACATATATATGGGAGCTATAGCTAAATCTGAACCGATTTCGATGATTTTTTGCACATATAGTTAGTGCTATAGAAGATAACATTTAGTCAACTTTGTGTAAGATCGGTTGATAAATAAGGGTTTTGTGGCCAAATTTGGAAAAATCGGGCGATACATATATATGAGAGCTATATCTAAATCTGAATTGATTTGAATGAAATTTTGCAGACTTGAAGGACGATGAAAAAGATTATTTTCTGCCACATTTGGTGACGATCCGTTTGTAAAAAAGCGCAACGTAACCCCATTTGTCGAAATCGGGCGATACATATATATGGGAGCTATATCCAAATTTGATCCGATTTCTTCCAAATTCAATAGCGTTCGTCCTTGTGTCCAATAAACTCCATGTACCAAATTTCATCAAAATTGGTTAATAATTGCGACCGGAATCCTGTGGACAACAAATACATGGGCAGACGGACGGACACCAAGCGCTAGATCGACTCAGGAGGTGATTCTGAGTCGATCGGTATATATTTTATGGGGTCTAAAACTAATATTTCTGGTAGACACATTTTTTGACAGATCAAACTTATTATACCCTGACCACTATGTGGTTTAGGGTATAAAAATTTAGTGTTTCGAAAAGTAATAAAGTTTAAACTCGTAATATTTTGGCTACAAAACGATAGGAGTTCCTTTGTTGTCGTATACTAGATAAGTTTCAAATTTTCGAGGAATGTAATGTAAGCTTGTATGTATAGAAGGACGCGAGGATGTACAATATAACGGATGTTTTCAATAGAGTACAACTTAAAGCTAATCAAGGTGACACTCAGGCCTCTGGGGCCAATTAAGTGCATACCAGGTGAAAGACATATACGGGAGCTACATATAAACCTGAACCGAATTCCACCAAATTTGGCAGGAAGGGCTAAAATGTTAATGTTATTTCTGCAATCTCCGAGCAAAATAGCGTCTCCAAAAAAGTAGTGAAAATGTTCTTTTTGGATCCGGAAGTGGTGCCTAATTGACGCAGAAGCGATGAATTTAACATGGGCTTGTCATAGGACGGATGGCCACCATTTGAACAGCCGCTGCACTGAATTTCCATCACTTTTTAATGTGTGAGGCGAATCCAGTGTTTTGGATGTGAATTATAAAATTTTGTGATATTTTGACAAATAAATAATTTATAATTTTTTTTATGATTTTTAATTACGTAACCTAACCTGATCTTTTTATGTGATTAAATAAATCCTAAAATGTCACCTTTCCAATCATATATGTATATATTATGTGCTTCTGTTAGCAAAATACGTAAAGACCTTTTCGCCTGCTCCATATACATATGTATGGATTTGTTAACACACCATTATCAATAAGCCCTTAAATTTATGGACCCTCTATAATCTCAATTTAGTCCTCTGATCTGGATTATCATAATTTCCTTTGCGAAAAATCGTTATGCACATTATCATATTATATACGGTAAAAGTAGTTAAAGCTTTCTTAATGCCCTTAATGTTGAAATCATGTGGTGATTATTGAATTTTTCGCAAGTTTATCCTTTTTGGTTTCAACGCATCAAGGCAACGAAAAAAACACTTAATTCATTTGGGTCTTTTGCCATATATTCGCCTACATCCGCCCACACACGCACACATACACAAGGAATACCACAGAGGAAAACAACAAACAAAAATTGTCCACATAGCGTGTTTATGTCCTTAATCCTTTTGTCAGTTCCTCTAGTCATGACAAACTAACAAAGCAAGCAACCGTATCTCTTGGCATAACATCCTGGCAAAAAGGCATAATGTATATCAAGCACACTACACAATGCCAACGATAAATTGCCAAAAATACAAAAGCCTCAAAGACTGGCAAACAGCAGAAAACGGGTCAAATCAGTTGACATATTGATGAGAAGTTGGCGGTAAAGGGGACTTAGACAGTTGATATTACGACCTAGTTGTTCATGTTAGTTAACTACAAAATCAGAGACCAATGCCAGTATATTTCCACAAACTTTGTAGAGCATCATCAGGTAACAAAGGTAAAAGTTTTCAAACACGCGAAAGAGATTGAGCAACATTTTGCAAATGTTTAAAACAATTTTATCTTAGCCGGCAGCTGGCAAAGGATAAAGCCCCGACTACATGTGACCACTATGCTTGCTGACAATAACTGATCCGATTAAGAAGCCCTTTGAACTTTGTAATGAAATAAACTTTACATGGTCTCAACGAAAGTTGTATTATAAGGTCAGTTGATATACAATGGTGTTTGTGTGTGTGTGTGCTAGTGAGGGGGAGAGTCAGAAAGTGTGAGAAGCTGTTACACAAAGCCAGTTTAATCTTGGGAATTTTGAAGCTCTTTACAAATCCTGTAATAAGTAAACTATAATATTGCCAATTACTTTTAAAATTTTATTAACAAATTTACAAAACACCTTGAATGTTTAGATAAAGGTAATTCTCAAAGCTTGCGTGTTTTCGTTTATACTGACAATAAATTTGTATAACTCAAAACAAGTAAGCAAAGCCTAAAGTCGGGCAGACTATACTATACCCTTCACCACTATGTAGACCAAAATTTTTGTTACCATCTCAACTCCTTCAAATTTGTTGGGAGTTATTTTTATACCCACCACCATAGGATGGGTGTATATTAACTTTGTCATTCCATTTGTAACACATCGAAATATGCTCTAAGACCCCATAAAGTATATATATTCTGGGTCGTGGTGAAATTCTGAGTCGATCTAAGCATGTCCGTCCGTCCGTCCGTCTGTTGAAATCCCGCTAACTTCCGAACGAAACAAGCTATCGACTTCAAACTTGGTACAAGTAGTTGTTATTGATGTAGGTCGGACGGTATTGCAAATGGGCCATATCGGTCCACTTTTACGTATAGCCCCCATATAAACCGACCGCCAGATTTGGCTTGCGGAGCCTCTACGAGTAACATATTTCATCCGATCTGGCTGAAATTTGGTACATTGTGTAAATATATGATCTCTAGCAACCGTGCAAAAATTGGTCCATATCGGTCCATAATTATATATAGCCCCTATATAAACCTATCCCCAGATTTGGTTTGAGGATCCTTTAAGAGAAGCAAATTCCATCCAATCCGGTTGAAATTTGGAACGTGGTGTTAGTATATGGTCTCTAACAACCTTGCAAAAATTGGTCCACATCGGTCCATAATTATATATAGCCCCCATATAAAACGATCCCCAGATTTGGCTTGCGGAGCCTCAAAGAGAAGCAACTTTCATCCGATCCGGCTGAAATTTGGTACATGATGTTGGTATATGGTCTCTAATAACCATACAAGAATTGGTCCATTTCGGTCCATAATTATATATAGCCCCCATATAAACCGATCACCAGATTTGTCCTCCGGAGCCTCCTGGAGGAGCAAAATTCATCCGATCCGGTTGAAATTTGGAACATGGTGTTAGTATGTGGTCTCCAACAAACACCCAAGTTTTGGTCCATATCGGTCCATAATTATATATAGCGCCCATATAAATCGATCCCCAGATTTGACCTCCGGAACCTCTTGGAGGAGCAAAATTCATCCGATTCGGTTGAAATTTGGTAGGTGTTAGTGTGTGGTCTCTAACAACCATGCAAAAATTGGTTCATATCGGTCCATAATTATATATAGCCTCCATATAAACCGTTCCCCAGATTTGATCTCCGCAGCGTCTTGGAGGAGCAAAATTCATCCGATTCGTTTGAAATTTGGAACGTGGTGTTAGTATGTGGTCTCTAATAAACACCCAAGAATTGGTCCATATCGGTCCATAATTTTATATAGCCCCCATATAAACCGATCACCAGATTTGTCCTCCGTAGCCTCCTGGAGGAGCAAAATTAATCCGATCCGGTTGGTTTTAGTATATAGCCGCTAACAACCATGCCGAAATTGGTCCACATCGGTCTATAGTTATATATAGCCCCCATATCAACCGTTCCCCAGATTTGATGTCCGCATCCTCTTGGAGGGGCAATATTCATCCGATCCGGTTGGAATTTGGAACGTGGTGTTAGTATATGGCCGCTAACAACCATGCCAAAATTGGTCCACATCGGTCTATAGTTATATATAGCCGATCCCCAATCACACAAAAATTGGTCCATATCGGTTCATAATCGATAATCACTCGAGCCAAAAAAAAAATTACCACAATTTTATTGCTATAGAAAATGTTGTCAACATTTTAACTCTATTGAAAATTTTGTCAAAATTTTATTTCTATGGACAACTTTGTCTATAGTTTTTTTCTATAGAAAATTTTGTCAAAATTTTATTTCTATAGAAAATTTGTCACAATTTTATATCTATAGAAAATTTTGTCAATTTTTTATTTCTATAGAAAATTTTGTCAAAATTTTATTTTTGTAGAAAATTTTGTCAAAATTTTATTTCTATAGAAAATTTTGTCAAAATTTATTTCTGTAGAAAATTTTGGCAAAATTTTATTTCTATAGAAAATTTTGGCAAAATTTTATTTCAATAGAAAATTTTTCCAAAATTTTATTTCTATAGAAAATTTTGTCAAAATTTTATTTCTATTGAAAATTTTGTCCAAACTTTACTTCTATAGAAAATGTTTGTAACACATCGAAATATTACTCTAAGACCCCACAAAGTACATATATTCTGGGTCGTGGTGAAATTCTGAGTCGATCTGAGCATGTCCGTTCGTCCGTCCGTCCGTCTGTTGAAATCACGCTAACTTCCGAACGAAACAAGCTATCGACTTGAAACTTGGCACAAGTAGTTGTTATTGATGTAAGTCGGATGGTATTGCAAATGGGCCATATCGGACCCCCAAATTTGGCTTGCAGACCCTCTAAGAGAAGCAAATTTCATCCGATCCGACTGAAATTTGGTACATGGTGTTAGTATATGGTCTCCAACAACCATGCACAAATTGGTCTACGACGGTCCATAATTATATAAAGCCCCCATATAAACCGATCCCCCGATTTGGATTTCGGAGCCTCTAAGAGAAGCAAATTTCATCCGATCCGACTGAAATTTGGTACATGGTGTTAGTATATTGTCTCTAACAACCATGCAAAAATTGGTCTACATCGGTTAATAATTATATATAGCTCCCATATAAACCGATCCCCCGATTTGGCTTTCGGAGCCTCTAAGAGAAGCAAATTTCATCCGATCCGGCTGAAATTTTGGTACATGGTGTTAGTATATGGTCTTTAACAACCATGCAAAAATTGGTCTACATCGGTCCACAATTATATATAGCTCCCATATAAACCGATCCCCCGATTTGGATTTCGGAGCCTCTAAGAGAAGCAAATTTCATCCGATCCAACTGAAATTTGGTACATGGTGTTAGTATATGGTCTCCAACAACCATGCACAAATTGGTCCATAATTATATAAAGCCCCCATATAAACCGATCCGCCGATTTGGATTTCGAAGTCTCTAAGAGAAGCAAATTTCATCCGATCCGACTGAAATTTGGTACATGGTGTTAGTATATGGTTCCCAACAACTATGCGAAAATTGGTCCACATTGGTCAATAATTATATATAGCCCCCATATAAACCTATCCCCCGATTTGGTTTGCGGAGCCTCTAAGAGAAGCAAGTTTCATCCGATCCGGCCGAAATTTGGTACATGGTGTTCGTATATGATCTTTAATGATCATGCGAAAATATATCGACATCGGTGCATAATTATATAGCCCCCATATAAACCGATCACCAGATTTGACCTCCGGAGCCACTTGGAAGACCAAAATTCATCTGATTCAGTTGATATTTGGTACGTGGTGTTAATATATGGCCTCAAACACCCATGCAAAAATTGGTCGAAATCGGTGCATAATTATATATAGCCCACATATAAACCGATCCCCAGATTTGACCTCCGGATCCCCTTGGAAGAGAAAAATTCATCCGATTCGGTTGAAATTTGGTACGTGATGTTAGTATATGGCATCCAACAACCATGCAGGAAATTGGTTCATATCAGTCCATACTTATATATAACCCCAATATAAACCGATCCCCAGATTTGACCTCCGGTGCCTTTTGGAGAAGCAAAATTCATCCGATCTGGTTGAAATTTGGTACGTGGTGGTATATATGATATTTAACTACCATGCCAAAAGTGGTCCATATCAGTCCATAATCATATATAGCCACCATATAAACCGATCCCGAGATTTGGTTTTGGAGCCTCTTGGAGGAGCAAGTTTCATCCGAGTCAGTTGAAATTTGGTACATTGTGCTAGGTTCATATCGGTCTATAGTATGTAGTATACGAATGTAAACCCGTGGTTTCTGTTCGTGCGTTCTAGAGTTATTGCGTCAGGAAGGAAAACCCGACTTACTGAAGGAAGAAGTTAGAACACGCAGCAAGACGAATATTGAGATACCTTCACAGCGAGGAAACTTGAATTCTCTTTCAACCTGAACTGTAATATTATTTTTAAGAACTTACTTTATTTTACGAAATACTCATGAATTTCTTCTCATATTGCAAAAAATACGATTTTAAATAAAAGTTACCTTTCAAATTCCCATACGATTTAAGAAATTTTTGTAAATAACGAAAGCACCTGACAATATATCGTTCATAAAACCAAGCTTCGACTGTATTTAAACAAACTTAGAGAATTATTTAAATCTTAGCCGATAGAAAATGTGTCATTAAAGTAACTACAATATGGTGAAATCACCGTTGAAATTATATACAGAATGTGCGTACACCGGTCCTTGTCATGTATGGGCGATATAATGTTTATATGGGGGCTATTTGAAAATAGAAATATACCGTCGTTCCTAGAATCTGTGACCAATTTTTACAACAATCGCTCTAATGTTGAATGCTATAGCGAGACTGACGGACATCGTTATGTCGTCGTAGAATTTTTCCTTGATCAACTATTTACAAAGACATAAATCGATGCTAAAATTAACTGGCAAACTTATTATACCCTCCAAAACCATTCCATGGTAGGGTATACAAAATTATCTGTCTAATTGTGGAGATTATGAAGATTTTGTCTAATTTCATCGCGATTCTTATAGTCGGACTTCATTGCAGACGTTCATAGAAGTTTAACAAAATCTCAAATATTTTTGAAAGGCTTATTGTCTTAGATATAGCCCCCACATACACAGGACGACTGATATATATTGCAACCGACCTCAGGTTGCTATCACTTCTAAACCGCTCGACGAAAACTAATATATAAAGCCTTAAGATCAGCAGGGTCAAATTTTAAATACCCACCATCATGAATCAAATATAAAATTTCCCTTGAAAACTCTTCGTCGTATTTAGTTTCTTATGAAAACTCTTCGTTAACATGGACCGATAAAGATTTTGAATTCCAGACAAATCAGTTGATCAGTCTATATGGGGGCGATACCAAAACTTGGACCGATATACACCATATTCGACGCACTAATCTATGGGCCCAAAACACCTCTAGATTTTATATTTCGAATAAAAATTTGGATGTCTAGACGTTTAAGAAGTTAAATCGGGAAATCCGTCATATGGAGATTATACCGAGACATGGACCGATACACCCTCAAAAAAAATCGTTTCTGTAACATATACCCCAAACACATTTTGCTTCAATCATATATATTTTCAGGACTGGTGCAAACAAAATATTGTTTGTATTGTTCAAACATATTATGTTTCACCTTAGGATATACACTGGTAGAAAAAAATTTAAATGGAGCTTTCTTTGTGTGGATATATTTTTAAGGCGTCAATTGGTTACTTCCAGTATTTGACTTGCAGCATACTCTCTAGGTCTCTCTTCCTAAACACATATATGTTTATAGGCTATTTTTAAATTAATATATGTTTATATCTAAGCATATTATATTTAGAAATATTTTATGTCCCAAACATAATATGTTCTAATATATTAACATATATATCCCAAATATGTTATGCTAGTTTATGAACATTATATGCTACACTTACAAATATTGTGTTAAAAAATTTGAGTTCCAAACATATAATTTTTACACCCAAACATATGAAAAACAGTCATTTTCGTCCGTGTACTATCGAACTTTGCTCCTTCATGTTTCGTCCGTTTACACACCATATGTCTAGATTTTCAATTTCAGAGAATTTGAATGTCGGGATATATGGGAGTTGTACGAAAACCGCGATGGATTCACACCGATTCGGCACACTTACCTACAACCTCTAGTATTTAATTTTGTTGCAAATCGGATAAAAATTGCGGTGTCTAGATGCTCAATACCCCAAATTAGGGGTCGGTTTTTATGGGGGCTACATCAAAACCTGGACCCATATAGCCTATCTTTGAACTTGACCTGCATGCAGATATAAAATGAATCTGTGCCAATTTTCATCACGACCGTGTCATCATGAAAGGCTCTAAAGCGATTTCAACAGACAGACGGACGAACAGGTCGACATACGGTTCGCACGAACGTATATAACGTATTACTGGCTACACTTCTGTACAACACAGGACTGGTACAGGACTAGTACCTGGTGTGCATGGACCAGTCCTAGTTCTGGTCAAGACGAATGGAAGGGACCGGTCACTTCAACATGGGTTTGTAATTGACGGGGAAAATTTACACTTTAGGACACGCCTTGGACTCCTTCCTAAGGACACGTCCTGGGGCATTTTAGTAGTAGCACTCCATAGACAGTTCCTCATGAACCAGTCTCGGACAAACTCTTAGAAATCTGTGTCAGTTTGGTTATCCGAATCGCACCAGAAACGAAAAACTTTTGAAATATATTGAACAATAGGTTATTCTGGTAATTCTATTTCACTAAATGTGTATATCCAATATAATTTTTTAATAAGCGAGTATGGAAATCATTAAATTATCACTATTTAAAAACTGCGACAAACTGTATCACCGGTAACAGTCCTGTGATAGGTCCGTCAGTGGCAATTTGCATCAATTTCCCGCAAGGTACCAACTGCACTCAGCACACGTCAACCAAGAGTGACTTAAAAAGGGTGTTTTGACCACAAAATTATATACGGAGATATCGATCCTTTGGACTTTTGTAGCTGTAGAGTAAGGTTGGCCCCAAAAACACCAATGTGTCGATTATCTCAAGATTCGATCATCGTCGGGTATGGCCCAAAATACCACTGTGCCGATTTCCTCCGGCCATTTGAAGGCCATAATTTTTACCAAAGGTACCCAATTGGAACAAGTCCAAAGTGATTCTACAATTTTATATTATTTTCCATAGAATGGTGACGGGGGTATAATAAGTTTGTCATTCCGTTTGTAACACATCGAAATATCGATTTCCGACTATATAAAGTATATATATTCTTGATCAGGGAGAAATTCTATGACGATATAACGATGTCCGTCTGTCCGTCTGTCTGTCTGTCTGTCTGTTGTAATCACGATACAGTCTTCAATAATGAAGCAATCGTGCTGAAATTTTGCACAAACTCGTCTTTTGTTTGCAGGCAGGTCAAGTTCGAAGATGGGCTATATCGGTCCAGGTTTTGATATAGTCCCCATATAAACCGACCTCCCGATTTGGGGTCTTGGGCTTATAGAAATCGTAGTTTGTATCCAATTTTTCTGAAATTGGAAATCTAGAGCTATTTTAGGACCATAAAGAGGTGTGCCGAAAATGATGAGTATCGGTCCATATTTTGATGTAGCCCCCATATAGACCGATTTCCCGATTTTACTTCTTGGGCTTCTAGAAACCGTAGTTTGTATCCAATTTGTTTGAAATTGGAAATCTAGAGCTATTTTAGGACCATAAAGAGGTGTGCCGAAAATGGTGAGTATCGGTCCATATTTTAGTATAGCCCCCATAAGAACGATCTCCCGATTTAACTCCTTGGGTTTCTAGAAACCGTAGTTTTTATCTGATTTGCCTGAAATTGTAAATATTCTGGTATTTTAGGCTCACAAAAACGTGTATCGGATTAAGTTTTTATCGGCCCATTTGGTAATGCCTCCATATAGACCGACTTCACTTCTTGAGGGTGTAGAAGGCGCACAGATCATGAAAATTGCTTGAAACTCAATGTAAAATTTCCAGATTTTACTTCTACAGATTTAAGATTTCAAATCAAGACGTTATTTCATCACTTTCTTGCACACTTACAAGAGATGTTAATGATTCCTCTAAAACTCAAACAAAAATGGTTCTTATAAATCCAGAAACTGATATAGTCATCATAGGTGAAATCTTTAAATTTATCTTCGGGAAGTGTCCTCAAGTCCTCAAGCCCTCCTGAAATTTGAAAAGAACCCCTAATATTTGGTTCATGGTGGTGGGTATTTAAGATTCGGCCCGGCCGAACTTAGTGCTGTATATACTTGTTGTACTACATGTTTGCATTACCTATCAGCAATCCGGTATGTATATGTATCACACAATCATCTTATCGATTATATTATATCCAATGTAATACAAGGTATTTGCAGGACATCTCTTACAAAAGCCCATTAGGAACAGATAGTTGCTGCAACTACCAAAATGAGGTTGTCACAACCAGGGATCCGGAGCGGTCCATTTTTTTCGCTCCGCTCCGCTCCCGCTCCGGAGAAAAAAAACCGCTCCGCTCCTCGCTCCGCTCCGAGAAAAAAAAAATCGCTCCGCTCCGCTCCACGCTCCGCTCCGCTCCTCTTCGAGAAAATTATAGTACAAACATTGTATTATTTGTTCAATTGAGTTTTGTTTTATTTAGAAAAATCGGTACATATATGGGAGCTATAGCTAAATTTGAACCGATTTCGATGATTTTTTGCACATATAGTTAGTGCTATAGAAGATTACATTTCGCCAACTTTGAGTAAGATCAGTTGATAAATAAGGGTTTTATGACCTAATTTGACAAAATCGGGCGATACATATATATGGGACCTATATCTAAATCTGAACCGATTTCGATGAAATTTTCAGACTTAAAGGGCGATACAGAAGATTATTTTGTGCTAAATTTGACGACGATCGGTTAGTAAAACTAGTGCAACGTGACCCCATTTGTCGAAATCGGGCAATACATATATATGGGAGCTATATCTAAATTTGATCCGATTTCTTCCAAATTCAATAACGTTCGTCCTTGTGCCCAAAAAAACTCCCTGTACCAAATTTCATCAAAATCGGTTAATAATTGCGACCGAAATCCTGTGAACAACAAATACATGGACAGACGGACGGATGGACGGACGGACACCAAGCGCTAGATCGACTCAGGAGGTGATTCTGAGTCGGTATATATTTTATGGGGTCTAAAATCAATATTTCTTGTAGGCACATTTTTTGGCAGATCAAACTTATTATACCCTAACCACTATGTGGTTTAGGGTATAATGACTTTAAAACAATGTGTTGAAATATTTTATTAATTTTGAAGATTTTTTCAGAAATATTAAATCCATTTTGACTTCATTAAAACGAAATTTGCATTCATGTTAGGATACACATTTTTATGTCGAATCACTTAGCTATAAGGACAAACAGACTTCATTGAAAAGTTTAGAGACTTTTAGACAAGGAAAAATTTTTTTCAGAGAAATACGTCTTCTATTCTAAGCAAAATTCGTATTCGTATTTTAGGCATGTGAAATATTTGGCCTCCCGACAATATTCTTTGCGGTGCACCATCTACTATTTAATATGTGATAGAAACCAAATTTATGAAAATGGACCAAAATGGACCAAATTCTGTTTGGTCTGGCCATCGGACCAAATTTAAAAATTAGAAATCTTTTGGACCAAAACGGCAACGCTGATTGGAATTGAAAGTCTATACACAGAGTAGAAGTAACTACTCTCCGAAAGTTTTTTTTTGTTTTGCAACAGACGTAGAGAAGAGGTTTTGTTATATTTGTAATGTGTGTGTATGTTTATGTTTGCAACAACCTCCATCGAAATCAGCCCGTGGTATACCTACGAATATTCTTACTCAGATCTAGTGTTACCTAATTTCGCTTTTTCCCCTTTATTGTATAATAAATGTATATGCGCACATTTTTCAACCAAAATTGAAACTATCCATAATTTTAATTAAATTTTCGAGAACTAATATCAGAAATAAGAGAATGCTAGGATATAGTACAATAGTAAAGCAAATATGAATGTCCTTACACTGAAAAAAAAGCATGCCCGGTTCCAAAGATTTTGTCTTTACTTTAACAGTTTGGGTATTAATTCCGAGCCAAAGAAGCGGAGAATACAAGTAAGGATACTTTAAAGACGTAATTCTCTTTTAAATTTGGGGGTTATGTAATTGCTTCTAGGAAGCAAATGTTAATTTTTCATTTTTTAGATTTTTTTCGTCAGTTGTTATCAAAATCCTTTAAAAACGAGTTAACGAGTTATTTTTTTCCATATTAAGACTCGACTTCCAGTAGAAATTATGCTATGTTTCAAGTAAAAAGCGTCTTTAAAATAAAGTGTTGAAAAACATGTCTTATTTTTTAACGATTTTTTGGTTTGTAGGCAAGATGCAAAAAGGAAACAAATTTAAAGACAATTTTATTAATTTTAAAGAATTTTTCTTAATTATTAAAGTCACGTTGACCTTACCTCAAAAATTTTATCTTTCATGTTATGATACACATTTTTAAGTAAAATCGCTTAATTATAAGGACATTACAACTTCATTCAAAAGTTTATTGCTTTTTGGACAAGAAAAAAACTTTATTTTAGAGAAATGCGTCTTCCATGTTAAGCAAAATTTGCATTCTTATTCTAAGGACATTGAATCTTTGACTTCACGACAATATTTTTTTCAGTGTAGAAAACTAAAAAATTAAATATAAATAAGATCGTTTAATTGCATTTATTTGACGTTCATTACAAACATCTTTGTAGTAATACGAGATGAAATTGATCGAAATACTGTTGTTACTTTTACAACACATACTAGAGATATATTTTGACATATGCCGTTTTTGAAAACAATTACTAAAAAAACACGTTGTGTTTTCCCCAATGTACGTACGTACAAAAATACATATCGTACATTATAAACGTTTACTCACACTACGCTAAGTACTAGCTAAATTTGAAATTACCTACACAGTGTAATTTCAAAGTTACACATTTCATTCAAGTAATATTTTATTCGGAGCGGAGCGCTTTTTTAATTTGGAAAACGCTCCGCTCCCGCTCCGCTCCGGATTTTAGAAATGCCGCTCCCGCTCCGCTCCCGCTCCGGCAAAAAAAGGGCTTGCTCCGCTCCGCTCCACGCTCCGCTCCGCTCCGGATCCCTGGTCACAACTAATCTGTAATCTCTGTATACGTGTAATAATTTTAATGAGTTGCGTTAAATTCCAAATATTTTTTTAACGATATTTAAATTAACCCAGCACAGTTATTTGAAATGGTCTATATCGCATTAATTTTAACCACAGGCAATTGTGTAAATTGCGTGTGAAATTTTCTTTTTTTTTTTTTTGGTTTGTTTTGTTTTGCTATGGCTGAAATTTTCCTCCCAAAAGAGCAATAATTTACAAGGCTTAAAATATCCAAATCCCAGTAAAGTCATCAACTGAAGAAAAAATATATGTATGTATTTGCAATTCACAAACGACCCAACATTTCAAAAATCAAATCAATGCAATTCAATTTATAAACCTCTCAGCAACTCTATGGGATTTACTTGAGCCACTGCCATACAAATGCCAGAGACAAAAAGGATTTAAGGGCCTAGTGAAAAGTTAGATACCTTAAAAGTAAAACACGAAATGAGCACAAAAACACGAATCGACGGGGTAAATTGCCATCAATATGGTGGTATAGGGTACTTCCTCAGGGGGGAAAGAGTCGGTGAAAAAGAATTGCGTCATCGGCCTCTTCGACTTGCAACATTTGTTTACCTTAATCCTAATATAATTTGTTTTAAGGTTTTTATTGTTAAACATGGAATTTACGTTGCAAATAGACTTCAGTTTTTATTACAAGAATAAAATTTGGTTTTAAGGTGTACCATGTGTACTCAATGTTATCCCATCCGAACTCTGTACACTAAAGAATATATTTTACTCTAAATGACGTCATTAGAAATGCTTAGAATTAAATTTTAGTTAATGACAAAATTGATAGCATTATGGGAATTTTTGAAAAAATAAGAATAGCTAAAGTCGGGCAAAGCCATTAATGTGCCACATTTCTATTAAACCTAATGGGCTTTTGTAAGATATGTCCTGCAAATACACGCAGAGAAGGAATATGATCACTTCAAACATGTTTCAAGAGCAAAATGTTATTTTTGAATGGTGACCATGTAACATGTTTGTCACTAAAATGTTATTTTCTTGTCAAATATAACCTGCTTGCCGAAATCAGATACATGATTTCCGAGAAAATAACATGGTTGCGAAAACCATGTTACATGGTCACCACCCAAAAATAACATTTTGCTCTTAAAACATGTTTGAGGTGATCATATTCCTTCTCTGGGTGTACCTTGTATTACATTGGATATAATATAATCGATAAGATGATTGTGTGATACATATACATACCGGATTGCTATCATTCTAATTCGGTCGACTCGATGGTGTTAGGTATTATCCGATTGGATCACCCAACCGTTTTCCAACCAACCCCTTCTCCGTGGGAATATGGGAAACATTTAAATCTGAAGCAATTTTAAGGCAACTTTGCAAAAGTTAATTTATGATTTATCGCTCGATATATATGTATTAGAAGTTTAGAAAAATTTGAGTCACTTTTACAACTTTTCGACTAGCAGTGGCGATTTTATGAGGAAAATGTTGGTATTTTGACCATTTTTGTCGAAATCAGAAAAACATATATATGGGAGCTATATCTACATCTGAACCGATTTCAACTAAATTTAGCACACTTGACTACACTACTAATTGTACTCCTAGTGTAAAAATTCAACCAAATTGGGATAAAATTCTGGCTTCTGGGACCGTATTAGTCCATATCGGGCGAAAGATATATATATGGGAGCTATATCTAAATCTAAACCGATTTCAATAAAATTTGGCACACTTGACTATAGTACTAATTGTTCTTCTGGTAGAAAATTTTAAGCAAATTAAGGTAAAACTCTGGCTTCTGGGGCCATATAAGTCCATATCGGTCGAAATATATATATGGGAGCTATATCTAAATCTGAGCCGATTTCTTCCAAAATCAATAGGGTTATATTCTGAGTCAAAACACATACTTGTGCCAAATTTGAAGTCGATTGGACTAAAACTGCAACCTATACTTTGATTACAAAAATATGTTCACGGACATGGCTATATTGACTCAGGAGCCCACCCTGACATTTTTGTCAAAGACACCATGTATCTATATCGTCTCCTTCTGGGTGTTGCAAACATATGTACTAACTTATAATACCCTGTTCCACAATGTGGCGCAGGGTATAAAAAACTAGTAAATAATGTCGTCTACCCACTGAAAAAAAAATTGACATAAAATGAAAGATTATGCAACCTGAATTTTAGGATAAATAATTTAAAAAATAATTAAGGACAAATCTGTTTGAAATAAGGAAATTTTAATTAAAAGAAAATTTATTATCTTTACATTAACAATTGTTTTCTTTAATTTTAGAACACGAATCATTGAAATTTGCGTCCCTCCATTAAACTCGTATGTCTTTGAAGTTAGGCAAATTTTCCTTAGAGTAAAGAAAAAACATTTTTGATTTAAAGATATTATCTTTAAATTAACTGAAATATTGATTCTTTATATTAAAGGTACAAAAATGCAAAACTGGGCTAATAATTATTTTGAAGTTTTACATCTTTGCTTTAAAGTTTTATTTTATACCCTCCACCATAGGATGGGGTATATTAATTTGTCATTCCGTTTGTAACACATCGAAATATTGCTCTAAGACCCCATAAAGTCTTGGTCGTGGGGAAATTCTGAGTCCATCTGCATGTCCGTCCGTCCGTCTGTTGAAATCTCGCTAACTTCTGAACGAAACAAGCTATCGACATGAAACTTGGCACAGGTAGTTGTTATTGATGTAGGTCAGATGGTATTGCAAATGAGCCATATCGGTCCACTTTTACGTATAGCCCCCATATAAACGGACCCCCCAAATTTGGCTTGCGATTGCTCAAAGAGAAGCAAATTTCAAAAATTGGTCCACATCGGTCCATAATTACATATAGCCCCCATATAAACCGATTCGCCGATTTGGCTTGCGGAGCCTCTAAGAGAAGCAAATTTCATCCGATCCGGTACATGGTGCTAGTATATGGTCTCTAACAACCATGCAGAAATTGGTCCACATCGGTCCATAATTATATATAGTCCCCATATAAACCGATCACCAGATTTGATCTCCGGAGCGTCTTGGAACACCAAAATTCACCTGATTCAGTTGAAATTTGGTACGTGGTGTTAATATATGGCCTCAAACACCCATTCAAAAATTGATCGAAATCGGTCAATAATTATATATAGGCCCCATATAAACCGATCCCCAGATTTGACCTCCAGAGCCCCTTGGAAGAGCAAAATTCATCCGATTCGGTTGAAATTTGGAACGTGATATTAGTATATGGTATTTATCCAACAACTATGCAGGAATTGGTTCATATCAGTGCTTTCGGAGCAGCAAAATTCATCCGATCTGGTTGAAATTTGGTACGTGGTGGTAGTATATGATATGTAACAACCGTGCCAAAAGTGTTCCATATCAGTCCATAATCATATATATCCGCCATATAAACCGATGCCGAGATTTGGTTTTGGAGCCTCTTGGAGGAACAAATTTCATCCGAGTCAGTTGTAATTTGGTACATTGTGCTAGTATATGGCCGTTAACAACCATGCCTAACTAGGTCCATATCGGCCTATAGTTATATATAGCCCTCAGATAAATCGATCCCCAATCACAGAAAAATTGGTCCATATCAAGTTCATAATTGTATATAGCCCCCATATAAGCGACTCCCATATTTCAATTCTGGCTTCCTACACACAAAAAAATTTCTCAAAAATTTTTCCAATTAAAATTTTGATTGAGTTTTAAAAATTTTTCAATTAAAAATTTAATTGATTCAACAATTTTTTTAATTGAAACAAAAATCAATCACAAAAATAATAGTATCAATTAATTGTTTAATTGGATCAATTAACTTTTTAATTGACCTTCAATTAATTTTTTAATTGATACTATCATATCTGTGATTGAAGACATTTCAATTAAAAATTAATTGGATCAATTAGTTTCGTGATTGAATCATAAAAATTTTTTTTTGTGTGTACGTTCCATGCAAAAGTCTATACCGCTTCGTAATTATTTGTAGACTTACCTATACATACCTTTTTTGTCTAATATATACCACGTATGGACTAACTCACAATTTAGAAAACGATTTAACAGGTTGACTAATAAGTCCCCGGTCTAACAAAGAAAAACACATTTTTTTGTCAAAATTCGTTTTTATTATTCAACATAGTTCCCTTCAAGAACGATACAACGATTATAACGACCTTTAAATTTTTTGATACCATTTTGGTAGTACTCCTTCAATTTTGCCTCCAAGTAGGCCTCAGTTTCGGCGATCACCTCTTCATTGCAACCAATTTTTTTCCCTGCGAGCATCCTTTTGAGGCCTGAGAACAAGAAAAAGTTGCTGGGGGCCAGATCTGGAGGATATGGTGGGCGGGGAAGCAATTCGAAGCCCAATTCATGAATTTTTGCCATCGTTCTCAATGACTTGTGGCACGGTGCGTTGTCTTGGTGGAACAACACTTTTTATACCCTCCACCATAGGATGGGGGTATATTAACTTTGTCATTCCGTTTGTAACACATCGAAATATTGCTCTAAAACCCCATAAAGTATATATATTCTGGGTCGTGGTGAAATTCTGAGTCGATCTGAGCAAGTCCGTCCATCCGTCCGTCTTCCGAACAAAACAAGCTATCGACTTGAAACTTGGCACAAGTAGTTGTTATTGATGTAGGTCGGATGGTATTGCAAATGGGCCATTTCGGTACACTTTTACGTATAGCCCCCATATAAACGGACCCCCAAATTTGGCTTGCGATCGCTCTAAGAGAAGCAAATTTCATCCGATCCGGCTGAAATTTGGTACATGGTGTTAGTATATGGTCTCTAACAACCATGCAAAAATTGATCCACATCGGTTTATAATTATATATAGCCCCATTATAAACCGATCCCCCTATTTGGCTTGCGGACCTGTAAGAGAAGCAAATTTCATCCGATCCGGCTGAAATTTGGTACATGGTGTTAGTATATGGTCTCTAACAACCATGCAAAAATTGATCCACATCGGTTCATAATTATATATAGCCCCCATATAAACCGATCCCCCGATTTGGCTTGCGGAGCCTCTAAAAGAAGCAAATTTCATCCGATCCGGCTGAAATTTGGCACATGGTATTGGTATATGTTCTCTACTGATCGTGCAAAAATTGGTCCATATCGGCCCATAATTATATATAGCCCCCCTATAAACCGATCCCCCGATTTGGCTTGCGGAGCCTCTAGGAGGAGCAAGTTTCATCCGATCCGTTTAAAATTTGGTACATGGTGTTGGTATATGTTCCGTAATGACCATGCAAAAATTGGTCCATATCGGTCCATAATTATATATAGCCCCCATATAAACCGTTCCCCAGATTTGATCTCCGGAGCCTCTTGGAGGGGCAAAATTCATCCGATCCGGTTGAAATTTGCAACGTGGTGTTAGTATAAGGCCGCTAATGCAAAAATTGGTCCATATCGCTTTATAGTTATATATAGCCGATTCCCAATCACACAAAAATTGGTCCACATCGGTTTATATTCATGGTTGCCACTCGAGCCAAAAATAATCTACCAAAATTTTATTTTTATGAAAAACATTGTCAAAATGTTATTTCTATAGAAAATCTTGTCAAAATTTTATTTCTATAGAAAATTTTGTAAACATTTTATTTCTATAGAAAATTTTGTCAAAATTGTATTTCTATAGAAAATTTTTTAAAAATTTTATTTCTATAGAAAATTTTGTCAAAATTGTATTTCTATAGAAAAGTTTGTCAAAATTTGATTTCTATAGAAATTTTTTTCCAAATTTTATTTCTATAGAAAATGTTGTCAAAATTTTATTTCTATTGAACTTAATTATATACGTATTTAATCGGCCTTTTTAGTTTAATATATACTACGTATGGACTAGCTTGTAATTTAGAAGACGATGTTAGGAAGTTTTAAGATACCTTGCCATCGGCAAGTGTTACCGCAACCCAAGTAATTCGATTGTGGATGACAGTCCTTCGTAGAAGTTTCTACGCAATCCATGGTGGGGGGTACATAAGATGCGGCCTGGTCGAACTTACGGCCATATATACTTGTTTTGTTTTTTTTTTTGGAGGGTGTGGGAATCAATGTCAAAATCTTTAAGGGAAGGTCTAATTCTTTGAATTCAAATAAACTTTTTTGAAAGCAGATGTTTTCATATTTGCCATAGAAATATTGCCATCAAATTCCCCTTTTTATACCATGGAGATTTTTTGACATTTTCCCTTTCCATTTCATGATTTTAATTGATGTGGTGAACTGAGTTAATTTTGATGGCTAACCTGAATTTAGATCGTCGTTAATGCGTTCTTCACTCTATTCGTGTTAGCTACCTAGTGATTGCATTTCTTAAAAATTTCTGTCTTAGAGTTTGGTGATTTAAATTTGCGTTGAGGGCTGCATGAGCCTATCTTTTCAATTCCTTTGTCTCTTATTTAGAGTAGAGGTAGTATGCTAACGGAAAGCAAGTTTATATTTGTTTTTAGTGCTTTTGGTTTGTTGATCAACATAATTTATACTTGGAAATTTTTACTAAATTAATTTTCATTATGCTTCACTATTTGAGTTATTCGCTATTTAAACATTCGACCACGGGAAAATATTTTGTTAAATATTTTATATGTTGGCATAGCTGAATATCTTCTAGCGTGGTAATTCCGGGAAACTGCTTAATTAACAATTATGTATGTTTGTTTATTCATGGGGGCATTATTTGCTATTCCAGCTTGTGGCCATAGTTAACATAGCAAACAACAATAAAATTCTATTAGGAGTTGAGTACCAAGGCTACACGTGCTAGTAGGTAAGTAGCAACAGCGTAATAAATCGAATGCCGCAGGAATGTCAACAAAACCAAAAGATACAGTAGAGCAATGACAAAACGAACTAATGAATTAAGATTTGAAAGATTTTCCAGGGTGTAGGCCAAATGCAGAGGATTGGTGTTGAAAACTTATTAGAAATACCCAGTACAAAAAGATATTCCACCTTTCCAAAAGCTTCCAAGGATATCTCCATCCATTTTTTATTTTTCATCTGATTAAATTCCTTTGGACAGGTAGTGTATAATGGGCTATTTGGCCGTTTTATGTGAAACACTCAATTTTGGATAATTAATGTCGCGAGAAAATTTTCATTGCATTTTTTTTCGACATTTTTTTCCTGGGTTATTAATGATTTTGCTTTGCAAAGCATACCCAGCAAAAAAATTTGGAAGTTCTTCTAAAGGCACAACTTTAAAAGCACTTCGAAACATGTGCTCCCAAAGATGTTCTTTATTTTAACTGAACTGGAAGTTCATTTGATTCAATTTTTATACCCTCCATCATAGGATGGGGGTATATTAACTTTGTCATTCCGTTTGTAACACATCGAAATATTGCTCTAAGACCCCATAAAGTATATATTCTGGGTCGTGGTGAAATTCTGAGTCGATCTAAGCATGTCCGTCCGTCCGTCCGTCTGTTGAAATCACGCTAACTTCCGAACGAAACAAGCTATCGACTTGAAACTTGGCACAAGTAGTTGTTATTGATGTAGGTCGGACGGTATTGAAAATGGGCCATATCGGTCCACTTTTACGTATAGCCCCCATATAAAGGGACCCTCAGATTTGGCTTGTGGAGCCTCTAATAGAAGCATATTTCATCCGATCCGGCTGAAATTTGGTACATGGTGTTGGTATATGGTCTCTAACAATCATGCAAAAATTGGTCGACATCGGTCCATAATTATATATAGCCCCATATAAACCGATCCCCAGATTTGGCTTGCGGAGCCTCACAGAGAAGCAAATTTCATCCGATCCGGCTGAAATTTGGTACGTGATGTTTGTATATGGTCTCTAACAACCATGCAAAAATTGATCCACATCGGTCCATATAGCCCCCATATAAACCGATCCCCAGATTTGGCTTGTGGAGCCTCTAAGAGAAGCGTATTTCATCCGATCCGGCTGAAATTTGGTACATGGTGTTGGTATATGGTCTCTAACAACCATGCGAAAATTGGTCCACATCGGTCCATAATTATATATAGCCCCCATATAAATCGATCCCCAGATTTTGCTTGTGGAGCCTCTAAGAGAAGCATATTTCATCCGATCCGGCTGAAATTTGGTACATGGTGTTAGTATATGGTCTCTAACAATCATGCAAAAATTGGTCGACATCGGTCCATAATTATATATAGCCCCCATATAAACCGATCCCCAGATTTGGCTTGTGGAGCCTCTAAGAGAAGCATATTTCATCCGATCCGGCTGAAATTTGGTACATGGTGTTGGTATATGGTCTCTAACAACCATGCAAAAATTGGTCCATATCGGTCCTTAATTATATATAGCCCCCATATAAACTGATCCCCAGATTTGGCTTGTTGAGCCTTTAAGAGAAGCATATTTCATCCGATCCGGCTGAAATTTGGTACATGGTGTTGGTATATGGTCTCTAACAACCATGCAAAAATTGGTCCACATCGGTCCATAATTATATATCGACCCCATATAAACCGATCTCCAGAGTTGGCTTTCGAAGCCTCAAAGAGGAGCAAATTGCATCCAATCCGGTTGTGATTTGGAACATGGTGTTAGTATATGATCTTTAACAACCGTGCCAGAATTGGTGCATATTGGTCCATATTGGTCTATAATTATATATAGCCCCCATATAAAACACTCTCCAGATTTGACCTCCGGAGCCTCTTGGAGGAGCAAAATTTATCCGATCCGGTTCAAATTAGGCACGTGGTGTTAGTATATGGTCGCTAACAACGATACCAAAATTGGTCCAATCACACAAAAATTTGTCCATATCGGTTCATAATCATAGTTGCCACTAGAGCCAAAAATAATCTACCAAAATTTTATTTCTATAGAAAATTTTGTCCAAATTTTATTTCTATAGAAAATTTTGTCAAAATCTTATTTCTAGAGAAAATTTTGTTAAAATTTTATTCGGTTCATAATAAAATATTCATCATTGTCAAAATTTTATTTCTATAGAAAATTTTGTCAAAATTTTGTTTCTATAGAAAATTTAGTTCAAATTTTATTCGGTTCATAATCATGGTTGCCACTCGAGCAAAAAATAATCTACCAAGATTTTATTTCTATAGAAAATTTTGTCAAAAGTTTATTTCTATAGAAAATTTTGTTAAAATTTTATTTCTGCAGACATTTTTGTCAAAATTTTCTTTCTATAGAAAATTTTGTGAAAATGTTTATTTCTATAGACAATTTTGTGAAAATTTTATTTCTATAAAAAAATTTTGTGAAAATTTTATTTCTATAAAAAAATTTTGTTAAAATTTTATTTCTGTAGAAAATTTTGTCAAAATTTTATGTCTACTTTGTCAAACTGAATTATATACGTATTGGATCGATCTTTTTTGATTTAATATACACCACGTATGGACTTACATACAATTTAGAAGATGGTGTTAGGAGGTTTTAAGATACCTTGCCATCGGCAAGCGTTACCGTAACTTAAGTAATTCGATTGTGGGTGGCAGTGTTTAGAAGAAGTTTCTACGCAATCCATGATGGGAGCTTACGGCCGTATATACTTGTTTATATCTCACATTTTTAATATTTTAATGGGAAATTTAATATTTTTTTTGTTTCAAATAGGTTAAAAGCAGATTAAGAATTAATAAAATGGTACAAATTATTTAAATTTTACCGATAAAAATGCTGAATCCATTCTAGAAAAATTACGAATTTTTGAAAATATTTGATGTCAAACGTTCCAGACAAGCACTAGAACGCATTAAAAATCATCAAAAATTGTAAAAATAATTTTTTTGTACAAATATCACTAAATTTCTTAATTCCCATCCAAAACACTTACAGCTTAAGAAGTGATGCGAATTCCGTGCACCGGCTGTTGAAATGGTGGACATCTATCCTATGACAACCCCATGTTAAATTCATCGGATCCAATAAACATTTTCACTACATTTTTGGCGACGCTTTTTTTGCTGGGTAACTAATGAAAACCATGATGGTCGACAAATTAACTTAGGCCCAATTTAATCTGCACTTTTCATACCTGTAGGTCTTTCTAAGGTCGTTCCGGCCATTACTTGGATTTTCCAGGTGGGGTTATCATTTCCATTTACCAGCTAGGTAATACTTATTTAATATCTACTTATTGTAATCACCTATTTGTAAAACTTAATGAGATTATCAATTGACTTGACCTTTTTCGATTGTCACATACAATTTTTGTGATTACAATATAGAGCATTGGAAAAAGGTATCATTCAAATAAAATATTAATAATAGGGTGCACTATTCAAGTAGGTAACAAATTAAATTGGTAATAAATGAAGTAGGCATTATTTGGAAAATTTTTATGGAAAGTTGAATAAAATTTGATTTGATTTCGTTTGAGATAAAATAAAGAAAACAAGTATATACGGCCGTAAGTTCGGCCAGGCCGAATCTTATATACCCTCCACCATGGATTGCGTAGAAACTTCTACGAAAGACTGTCATCCACAATCGATTTACTTGGGTTGTCCATACGTGGTAGAGAGCCAGAATTGAAATATGGGGGTCCTTACATGGGGGCTATATACAATTATGAACTTGTCATGGACCCATTTTGTGTGATTGGGGATCGATTTATCTGAGGGCTATATATAACTATAGACCGATATGGACCTAGTTAATCATGGTTGTTAACGGCCATATACTAGCACAATGTACCAAATTTCAACTGACTCGGATGAAATTTGCTCCTCCAATCACGTACCAAATTTCAACCAGATCGGATGAATTTCGCTTCTCCAAAAGGCATCGGAGGTCAAATCCGGGGCTCGGTTTATACGGGGCTATATATAATTATGCACTGATATGAACCAATTCCTACATGGTTGTTGGATACCATATACTGACATTACGTGCCAAATTTCAACCGAATCGGATGAATTTTGCTCTTCCAAGGGGCTCAGGAGGTCAAATCTTGGGATCGGTTTACATGGGGGCTATATATAATTATGGACCGATGTGGACCAATTTTTGGATGGGTGTTTGAGGCCATATATTAACACCACGTACCAAATTTCAACTGAATCAGATCAATTTTGGTCTTCCAAGAGGCTCCGTAGGTCAAATCTGGTGATCAGTTTATATGGGGGCTATATAATTATGGACCGATGTGGACCAATTTTTGCATGGTTGTTAGAGACCATATACTAGCACCATGTACCAAAGTTCAGCCGGATCGGATGAAATTTGCCTCTCTTAGAGGCTCCGCAAGTCAAATCGAGGGATCGGTTTATGGGGGGGCTATATATAATTATTAACCGATGTGGACCAATTTTTGCATAGTTGTTAGAGACCATATACTTACACCATGTACCAAATTTCAGCCAGATCGGATGAAATTTGCTTCTCTTAGAGGCTCCGCAAGCCAAATCGGGGGATCGGTTTATATGGGGGCTATATATAATTATGGACCGATGTGGACCAATTTTTGCATGGTTGTTAAAGAACATATGCTGACACCATGTACCAAATTTCAACTGGATCCGATGAAATTTGCTTCTCTTAGAGGCTCCGCAAGCCAAATCGGGGGATCGGTTTATATTGGGGGCTATATATAATTATGGACCAATTTTTGCATGGATTGGATGAAATTTGCTTCCCCGCAAGCCAAATATGGGGGCTATACGTAAAAGTGGACCGATATGGCCGCTTTGCAATACCATCCGACCTACATCAATAACAACTACTTGTGCCAAGATTCAAGTCAATAGCTTGTTTCGTTCGGAAGTTAGCGTGATTTCAACAGACGGACGGACGGACGGACATGCTCAGATCGACTCAGAATTTCACCGCGACCCAGAATATATATACTTAAGGGGGTCTTAGAGCAATATTTCGATGTGTTACAAACGGAATGCAAAGTTAAAATACCCCCCATCCTATGGTGGAGGGTATAAAAAGAACAATCCAGCAGCGTCGCCAAAAATGTGACTTTTTGTATTCGGAAGTGTTGCGAAATTGGCGTAGGTAACAAATTAAATTGGAAATAAATGAAGTAGGCAGTATTTGGAAAATTTTTATGGAAAGTCTAATAAAATTTGATTTGATATCGTTTGAGATGAAATAAAGAAAAAAGAACAATCCTGCAGCGTCGCCAAAAATGTGGTTTTTTGGATTCGGACGTGTTGCGAAATTGGGCAGAAGCGGTATAGGATTTCAAATCAATATTTCGATGTGTTACAAACGGAATGAAAAAAATGGTATACCCCCCATCCTAAGGTGGAGGAAGAGCTTTCAAAAGGAACTATTATATTTGATTCATGCTGCCCCTTGTTTTTAAATTTGTAATATCATCATTAAAATAAATAACCTAAAAACAATTGCACACAAATCAATTTCCCACAAGGCTAATGCCTTTAACACTTTAACTTTGTAGAACTTAAAACAATTTCCGTTTTTCCTAGACGAAAATGAAATGTTCACAATAGAAAAAAGTTTCTTGCACGTTCTTTGTCTATCTCCGTAACACACACACAATTTCGTAAATTAAGTTTGTCGCTTTGTCATTTTACATTGTGCGTATGACATTGTGGCGTTCTCTCTGTAAGCAGTGTGTACGAAGGTTCCTTTGTCACTGGGTCTTTATACGAATGGCTGAGTTTAATGCTTACATGTGTGTTTATCGTGAAAGAAATGAAGAAGTGTCTAGATGCGTTAATAGGGTATAGGAATTTTAGTAAAATATTTGGTCTCCTTACAATTTAAGGTACGCGTTTATATGGACGTACGAACGACAAGGCCGAATCCAAAATACCCACCATCATAAATCAAAGATAAAAGTTTCCTTTCATAACTTTTCGCCGGAGCGGTTTATTTAAAAATATATTAAATTTCAGTGAGATTTGATGACGGGTAAACTTAAAAAGGCCGATTAAATACGTACATAATTCAGTTTGACAAAATTTTCTATAGAAATAAAATTTTGACAAAATTTTCTATATAATTAATTATTTGCAAAATTTTCTATAGAAATAAAATTTTGACAACATTTTCTATAGAAATAAAATTTTGTTAGATTGTTTTTGGTTCGAGTGCCAACCATGATTATGAGCCAACATGGACCAATTTTTGTGTGATTGGGGATTGGCTATATAGAGACCACATACTAACACCACGTTCAAAATTTCAACCGGATCGGAGGAATTTTGCTTCTCCCAGATGTTCCGTAGTTAAAATCCGGGAATCGATTTATATGGGGGTTATATATACATATAATTATGGACCGATATATACCAATTTTTGCATGGTTGTTAGATACCATATGCTAACACCGTCTTCTAAATTGTAAGCTAGTCCATACGTGGAGTATATTAAACTAAAAAAGGCCGACTAAATACATATATAATACAGTTTGACAACATTTTCTATAGAAATAAAATTCTGACAAAATTTTCTATAGAAATAAAATTTTGTCTAAATTTTCTAAAGAAATAAAATGTTGACAAAATTTTCTATAGAAATAAAGTTTTATCAAAATTTTCTATAGAAATAAAATTTTGACAAAATTTTCTATAGAATAAAATTTTAACCAACTTATCTATAGAATCAAGAGGTTAAAAAAAATTTATAGAAATAAAATTTTGACAAAATTTTCTATAGAAATAAAATTTTGACAAACTTCTCTATAGAAATAAAATTTTGACAAAATTTTCTATAGAAATAAAATTTTGAAAAAATTTTCTATAGAAAAAAATTTTGACAAAATTCTCTATAGAAATAAAATTTTAACAAAATTATCTATAGAAACAAAAGGTAGAAAAAAATTTTCTATAGAAATAAAATTTTGACAAAATTTACTATAGAAATAAAATGTTGACAAAATTCTCTATAGAAATAAAATGTTATCAAAATTTTCTATAGAAAAAAAATGTTGACAAAATTTTTTTCTATAGAAATAAAATTTTGACAAAATTTTCTATAGAAATAAAATTTTGACAAAAATCTCTATAGAAATAAAATTTTAACAAAATTATCTATGGAAACAAGATTTTGACAAAAATTTTCTATAGAAAAAAAATGTTGACAAAATTTTCTGTAGAAATAAAATTTTGACAAAATTTTCTAAAGAAATAAAATTTTGACAAAATTTTCTATAGAAATAAAATTTTGACAAAATTCTCTATAGAAATAAAATTTTGACAAAATTTCCTATAGAAATAAAATTTTGACAAAATTTCCTATAGAAATAAAATTTTGACAAAATTTCCTATAGAAATAAAATTTTATCAAAATTTTCTATAGAAATCAAATGTTGACAAAATTTTCTATAGAAACAAAAATTTTGACAAAATTTTCTATAGAAATAAAATTTTGACTAAATTTTCTACAGAAATAAAATTGTGACAAAATTCCATATAGAAATAAAATGTTGACAAAATATTCTATAAAAATAAAATTTTGACAAACTTTTCTATAGAAATAAAATTTTGACAAAATTCTCTATAGAAATAAAATTTTAACAAAATTATCTATGGAAACAAAAGGTTGACAAAAATTTTATATAGAAAAAAAATGTTGACAAAATTTTCTGTAGAAATAAAATTGTGACAAAATTTTCTGTAGAAATAAAATTTTGACAAAATTTTCTATAGAAATACAATTTTGACAAAATTTTCTATAGAAATAAAATTTTGACAAAATTTCCTATAGAAATAAAAAGTTGACAAAATTTTCTATAGAAATAAAATTTTGACAAAATTTTCTATAGAAATAAAATTTGGACAAAATTCTCTATGGAAATAAAATTTTTACAAAATTTTCTATAGAGATAAAATTTTCTATAGAAATGAAATTTTGACAAAATTTTCTATAGGAATAAAATTTTGACAAAATTCTCTATAGAAATAAAATTTTAACAACATTTTCTATAGAAATAAAATTTTGACAAAATTTTCTATAGAAATAAAATTTTGACAAAATTCTCTATAGAAATAAAATTTTAACAAAATTATCTATAGAAACAAAAGGTTAAAAAATTTTTTCTATAAAAATAAAAGGTTGACAAAATTTTCTATAGAAATGTAATTTTGACAAAATTTTCTATATAAATAAAATTTCGACAAATAAAATTTTGACAAAATTTTCTATAAAAATAAAATATTGACAAAATTTTCTATAAAAATAAAATGTTGACAAAATTTTCTATAGAAACAAAATTTTGAGAAAACTTTTTATGGAAATAAAGTTTTGACAAAATTTCCTATAGAAATAAAATGTTGATAACATTTTCCATAGAAATTAATTTTGACAAAATTTTCGATAGAAATAAAATTTTAAAAAAATTTTCTACAGAAATAAAATTTTCTATAGAAATAAAATTTTGACAAAATTTTCGATAGAAATAAAATTTTGACAAAATTTCCTATAGAAATAAAATTTTGACAAAATTTCCTATAGGAATAAAATTTAGACAAAATAAAATTTTGGTAGATTGTTTTTGGTTCGAGTGGCAACCATGATTATGAGCTGGCATGGACCAATTTTTGTGTGATTGGGGATTGGCTATATAGAGACAATATACTAACACTACGTACCAAATTTCAACCGAATCGGATGAATTTTGTTCCTCCAATAGGTTCCGTAGATCGAATCGGGGGATCGGTTTATATGGGGGCTATATATAATTATGGACCGATATGGACCAACTTTTGCGTGGTTGTTAGAGGCAATATACTAACACTACGTACCAAATTTCAACCGAATCGGATGAATTTTGCTCCTCAAAGAGGTTCCGTTGGTCAAATCGGCGAATCGTTTTATATGTGGGCTATATATAATTATGGACCGACGTGAACCAAAGTATGCATGATTATTAAAGACCATATACTTACACCACGTACCAAATTTCAACCGAATCGGATGAATTTTGCTCCTCCAAGAGGCTCCGGAGTTCAAATCTGGGTAACGGTTTATATGGGAGCTATATATAATTATGGACGGATATGGACCAATTTTTGCGTGGTTGTTAGAGATCATATACTAACACCACGTAACAAATTTCAACCGGATCGAATGAATTTTGCTCCTCCAAGAGGCTCCGCAAGCCATATTTGGGGGTCGGTTTATATGAGGGCTATACATAAAATTGGTCCAGTATGGCCCATTTGCAATACCATCCGACCTACATCAATAGCAAGTACTTATGCCAAGTTTGAAGTCGATAGCTTGTTTCGTTCGGAATTTAGCGTGATTTCAACAGAGGGACAGATGGACGGACGGACATGCTTAGATCGACTCAGAATTTCACCACGACCCCGAATATATATTCTTTTTGGTGTCTTAGAACAATATTTCGATGTGTTACAAACGGAATGACAAAGTTAATATACCCCCATCCTATGGTGGAGGGTATAAAAACACTCCATGATATAATTTTTCTAAGCATTTAATTATTTCTTACATATAATAATGGTATAATTTTGCCCCTGCAGCCCGTATTATATTGACACAATATAGACTAATAAACCAACTCACACATATTCCCTTCTAACCTAAGGCTAAAACAATGCTATTGTGTTCCTGTGACTGTTGAGTTGTGTTGAGCAAAATCATTGACAATCTTAGCGTCCTTGAAACTTGAATCTTAAATGCGTGTAGGAGAATGGTTCAGGATTTCCGCAAAGAACATAAACACTCCAAATTGTTGACATTACAAACCACACAATTTAATTTCATTAAATTTTATTAAAATAATGAATTGAATTAAGAGGATTATCCACACGCAAGGTGAATGGAGAGCACAAGGCAGAGTGAGAGAGTGAGATAGAGATAGAGAGGGAATTAAGGGCTTTATGTGTGCATATGTGAGTGACTGTTAAAACCAGCAATTGAATATGTGTCACTTCAAATGCTTAACATATGTCTCAATGTATGCCTTCATACATATGCCATGTAAATTTGTCATATGCCACATTGATATGTGTGAATATATGCCAGAAGCACATATTAAACTGAATTTAAATTTATTTGCATTGAGAACTCAATTTTATTACCATAAACTTCTTCCAAAATTTAACATTAACAAAATTTTAACACTATTTTGTATTTTCTTACCAAACAAATATGTGGTTGTGTGAGGTATTCCCCATTTTAAATAAATAAAATCATGTAAATGTTCATCAATTAATTACGAAATATTTTTATGAAAATTCTTACCATCTGGAAATTCCTTTGATATATAAAATGTGTGTTTCTTCGTCTGTAAGTCTGCTGTGGCGGTTATAGCTATTTGTGTGTGTATTATTTATGTACCTGCAAGAAATGGAGAAAGAAGAAAAAAATTAACGAAGTTTAATTAAATCTAGAACACTGTAGCGTATGATCAATATCAAAGAAGAAAATTATAGCCATTATTAAGTATACGCTCCACCAGACACATCAAAGCCACGCCAGCAGCAAAATATACAGACTGAAATTCTTAATTCTTAAATGAACCACCAGCACTGTTACCAGTAGAGAGGGGTTTTCTCCCACGACATTTTTAACTCGAGGCTTGAACATTTCATGTATGAATTTACAAAAAAATTGTGAGATTTTTGTTTGAGGATTTTTCGAAATCTGTTCATGGCTGTTATGATTTCACAAAGTCGGCCAAACTATTTTGTTTCACTGAAATGGTAAAATCAGCAGAATTGGATAAAAAATTTCAGCAGATTTTATATTTTTTTTAACGAAAGTTTTTATTTCAATATGGAGAAACTGGGACTAAATCAAATTTAGAAGGGAACAATATAGTCGGGGCCGACTATATTGTTCCCTTCTCCACTGTGTAGACCAAAGCTTTTGGTCCCATCTCATTTCAATCATATTTGGTGGGAGCTACATAAAGTTTCATATGGTTAGGTTAGGTTAGGTTAAGTTAGGTGGCAGCCCGATGTATCAGGCACACTTAGACTATTCAGTCCATTGTGATACCACATTGGTGAACTTCTCCCTTATCACAGAGTGCTGCCTGATTCCATATTAAGCTCAATGAAAAGGGACCTCCTGTTTATAGCCGAGTCCGAAAGGTGTTCCACATTGTTGTGAAACCACTAAGAGAAGCTTTGAAACCCCCAGAAATGTCACCAGCATTACTGAGGTGGGATAATCAACCGCTGAAAAACTTTTTGGTATTCGGTCGAAGCAAGAATCGAACCCACGACCTTGTGTATGCAAGACGGGCATGCTAACCATTGCACCACGGTGGCTCCCAAGGTTCATATTGTATCCCAGCAAAAAAAGCGTCGCCAAAAATATAATAAAAATATTCTTTTTGGATCCGGAAGTGGTGCACAACAGCCGTTGCACTGAATTTGCATCACTTCTTAAAGTGTGATCCGAACTCAGTGTTTTGGATGCGGATTGGAAAAATTTGTGATATTTTGCCAAATAATCTAATTTTGTATTTTCTATACCCTTCACCACTACTGTGGTACAAGGTATAATAAGTTTGTGCATTTGTATGTAACGCCGAGAAGGAGTAGTTATAGACTCATCTTTTAGTATACCGATCGGCTTAGATTTAAATTCTGAGTCGATTTAGCGATGTCCGTCTGTATGTCTGTTGATGTATTTTTGTGTGCAAAGTCCAGCTCGCAGTTTAAGGCCGATCGTCCTCAAATTGGGCATAGGGTCCTTTTTCGAACCACAGACGATCCCTATTGATTTTCATCATCATATATAATTATAACCAACCTGGTCATAAATGACGTATTTATCAACCGATCATCTTCCAATTTGCTTTAATCGATTATTTTGTGAGTCTCGTAAATTTTGCAAAATAGCAGTCAAATCGGTTCAGATTTTGATATAGCTCTCATATATAGCTATCGCCCGTTTTACACTCCTATGGCCAATCTTTTGTTCCGATTTACGTGAAATTTTGCACAGAGAGTAGAATTAGCATTATAAATATACACACCGAATTTGGTTGATATCGCTTCAGATTTAGATATAGCTCCCATATATAGCTTTCGCCCGATTTATACTCCGATGGCCCCAGAGGCTATAGTTTTACTCCGAATTACGTAAAATTTTGCACAGAGAGTAGAATTAGCATTATAAATATACACACCGAATTTGGTTGATATCGCTTCAGATTTAGATATAGCTCCCATACATATCTCTCGTCCGATTTACAGATATTACCACTGAAGATCAAAATTTTCCTCCGATTTACTTTATATTGTGAAGAGGTAATGGAAATATCATTTTTATTATGCATGCCAAATTTAGTTGAAATTGGTTGAGATTTAGATATCTTCCATATATCTACCAGAGGTCAAAATTTCACTCCGATTTACTTGAAGTTGTACAGACAATAGGACTAACATTCTTGCAACACATGCCAGTTTTGGTTAAAATCCGCTTCCGATTTAGATATAACTCCCATATATGTCTTTCGCCCGATTTAGATTCATATGACCACGGAGGCCAAAGTTTCATTTCGAAAATTTTGATGTTTTGCACTGAGAGTTCAATTAAAATTTTAGCAATGTGTGCCAAATTTGATAAAAATCGGCTTAGAATTAGATAAAGCCCCCATATATATGTTCTTCCGATTTTAGCAAATATGGCCAAAATATCCACATGTTCCTTGTAAAATCGTAACTGTTAAGTCGAAAACTCGCAAAAATGATTCAAATTTACCTATTCTCTAATTCGTATATATTGACCTATAAATCATATATGAAGATTTGAGAAATTTTATGCAATTTAAATATTTCGAATATTTTTTACTAAGATTGTGGTCCGTCTCGGTCATTAACCAATTTAAATTTTGAGTCTAGACATTTTGTGAAAGTTTAAAAAAAATTTTAAAAATCGGTTCATATTTAAATATTTGTATATGGGAAAAAACCTTTATATAGCTCCTAAAAAATTTGAAAGTGATAAGATGTTGGTATGCACAGTAGTGAAGGGTATAATATAGTCGGCGTTCCCCGACTTTAGACATTCCCTACATGGTTATTTATGATTTTTGATGCATTCTAATGGTTCCCTGAAACGTTTGACTTCAAATATTGTCAAAAATTCGTAATTTATAAATTCGACAAAATTTAATAATTTGTACCATTTTATTAATTCTTATTCTGTTTTTAACCTATTTGAAACAAAATAAGTTAAAATTACCCAATAACAATAAGAAAAAAGCGAGATATAAAAAATTGAATCAAACGAACTTCTTGTTTAAACTAAAGAAATTTTTTAGAGGACATTTTTGGAAGTGCTTTTAAAGTTGTGCCTTTAGAAGGATTTCTAAATTTTTTTGGTGGGATGTATTTAAGTCTGACCCGATTTAGGCAAAATCATTTACACTTTTACAAAATCCCTATATTTAAAATTTAAAAACGCTAACGCCCTGAGACGAAATACAATGTTTATAATTGATATAAAATTTGAAATATATCTATATCTGAATATCTGATTTTAACAAAATTTTGCAAATATTGTTAAAACGTGCTGTGCAAAATTCCACGTAAATCGTTATGAAACTTTGGATCCCGGCGAACATATGGGTAGACATATGAATCCCATATAAGATATATATGAGAGCTATATCTAAATCTGAACCGATTTCACTCATACTTAACGATATCATGTGTAAAATTAACGATATCATGTGCAAATTAAGGTAAAACTATGACCTCTGAACTATAGCTAAATTTTGAACCGATTTTGACTAAATTTGGCGAGCCTAGTTAGAATGCAAAATATATCATCATAAAAATTTCATGTAAGTCGGGGCATAACTTTGGCCTCTAAATCAAACAAAAGTATATATGGGAGCTGTATATAAATCTGAACCGATTTGGCTGATAATTTTGCAAGTTTTGCGAGACTCACAAAACATTCGGATGTACTAAATTTGAAGAAGATCGGTCCCTCTTGGAGGAGAAAAATTCATCCGATCCGGTTGAAATTTGGTACATGGTGTTAGCATATGGTATCTAGCAACCATGCAAGAATTAGTCTACATCGATCCATAATTATATGTAGCCTCCATATAAACCTCCATAAAAACCCTTGGAGCAAAATTCATCCGATTCGGTTGAAATTTGGTACGTGATGTTAGTATTTGTTATCCAACAACCATGCAGTCCATAATCATATATAGCCCCCATATAAACCGATCCCGAGATTTGGTTTTGGAGCCACTTGGAGGAGCAAATTTCATCCGAGTCAGTTGAAATTTGGTACATTGTGCTAGTATATGACCGTTAACAACCATACCCAACTAAATCGGTCTAAAGTTATATATAGCCCTCAGATAAATCGATCGCCTTATATACTTGTTTTTATACCCTCCATCATAGGATGGGGGTATATTAACTTTGTCATTCCGTTTGTAACACATCGATAATAATTTGAATAATTGAGTGAAATCTTTAACCGGTGCAGACATACCCTTGTGGAGCTCCCACCAAATCTGGATCTACAAATTGATTTGACATCTATGACTGTCGCACTGATCCGCTGAGCATAGGATTTGAGTTGATCGTCTGGAGCGTGCTCAAAATTTGTTTACTGCGTGAGGTTTTTGACACAAAAACAGTAAATAAAATTAGCAAAAAATCACAAAAGTTCACTGGAAGTCTTTGTTTTTGATGAATCACTCAATTGCTAAAAGAGCGCTAACAAATGTTTTAGAATCAGCTGTGTTTATTTCACTCTGACAAATATTGGTTTTATTCAGCGTTGCCACTCTACCAAAATTGAAACTCTTCTGACAATAGCCCTAAATACAGACGTCACATCATTAACGTATAACCATCACTATGTCGTTTCCAAATGTAAACTCGCCTTACGGTTTAACCGGTACAGTGGGCCAAGGTGAACAAAATGTTAAACGTAAATTGATGGAAACTTCCCCGGATAACTCGGCCATGGAGAGTAACCTATCTACAATGGAGCTAATGAAAATGATGAACGAGTCTATGTCCAAACTATTGGATGAGAAGTTAGTAAATCTGCCCACGAAAGCGGATATAAATGATATCAAAATTAATCTTGAAGGAGTAAAGGAAGATATGATGCGACTAAAAGCGGAAAAATGAGGAACTGAAAGCGGAAATGAAAATGTTACGAGAAGCAAAGGAAGAAGATGAAAAAAGATTACAGCGCATTGAGGACCAACTTGGAAAAAACAAAATTATTATAAAAGGTATCGAAAGTCAAAAAGCACTTGTTGGCCCTGTAATAAACCTTTTTCGTGAAAAGTTAAAATTGAAGATAGACCAAGAAATAGAAATGGTCAAGAAAATACACGAAGAAGGTGGAAAAATGACGTTATTAGTCGAATTAAAAACGTATGGAACTGTTTTAGATGTTCTTAAGAAAACGAAATTGCTAGCGGGTTCAAATATATTCATAGAGCGTGATTTAAGGGGAGCACGTCTGCAAAGGAAAAAGGTTATGCTTCAGATCAAAAAGGAACTCCATAAGTTGGACAGAGAAAAAAAAAGTCAACGTACGGGGCGAAACATTAATTGTTGGAGGAAAGATTTTCTATTGGAACGATAAAAATGAATTCAGATGCGGACAAAGTCCTGGTGCGAAAAATCTGGGTTTAGTTTTTGGAGAGGCAGTACAAAATTTGAACCTAAATTACAGCTATTATGTTGATAAGATCTCTTCAAAAAACTATTAAATAAAATTAAGAATAGAAAAGACAAAACATTGATAAAAGAAAAAGAAAACACTATAATACAAGAAAAAAAGAAAAACTACATTTTGAAAATTCTAGCTTATAATGTAAATGGGCTGGCTAGCAAAAACCTTTATCAAAGCTTTTTCCATAACATTGAAAATTTTGATATATTTATCTTATCAGAAACGCATGTGGAGGTTAAGAAACAAGCAGACTATTTGAAAAAGTTTATTAATTTTAAAATTTACTGGAAAGCAGCTACCAGAATTAACAGTAGAGGGAGAGCAATTGGAGGATTATTATATGGTGTAAAAAAGGAACTGGAAAAAGATGGGTTGAAACTTCATGTCGTTCAACGGGAAAATTTAGACATAATTCAATGCGAAATGAATAGATATAAATTCGAACTCATTCCCGTATACTTGAGAGCTGCTACTTGGATAAATGATTTTGAAAACCTGAAGAACGTTGTGCAAAATTTCGAAAGTCAAAAAATAATTATTGGAGATCATAATATTCGAATCGGGGAAGAACTGGAGCTACCTCCAGAAATACTCAAGGGTTGGCAAAGTAACAGAAATTCAAATAACAAAACTACGAACGCACATGGAAGAAGATTTATCGATTTCTGTAACAATAATGGACTTATAATTTTGAACGGAAGAGCCCCTGGAGATGAAGAAGGAAAATTCACTTTTGTAAACAGAAATGGTAGCTCTGTGATAGATTTATGCTACGTGTCGATGGAAATGATCAACTTGGTGGATAGATTTGAAGTAGACAATAAAATCTGGTCTGACCATTTCCCCATTATTTTAACGTTAAATTTGCCTGATATGAATCAGAACAAGCATGAACGAAAACTGTCACGAAGGCTACGGTGGAAGGATAAAAACAAAGTACGCTATCAAAATGCATTGAACCAAAAAGTATGCACCTTAGTTGAAAGTGCAAAATTGGAAGACTATTTGGAAATTATCTTATCTTCATATCCGAAGGAACAAATGTCACCAAAAATTAAATACAAAAACAATTGGTTTGATGGAGAGTGCTTAAAAGTAAGAAATTTATCTATGAAATGGTTACGTAAATTCCGGAAAACAGGAAATACGGAGGATAGAAATATATATCTTGAAAAAAAGAAAGATTTCGACAAAATCTGTAAAAGGAAGCAGTCGCAGTATTATAGAGAGGTTGAAAGTAAACTTAATACAATTTCAGATAGTAAAGCTTGGTGGGCGCTAGCAAGGGAAATCAAACAGGAACAAAATGATTATGGATGCCATATTCCTATAGACATATTGGAAAACTACTTCAAAAGTCTTCTAAACCCAACACAAAATGCAATATCCATTAGTTATGTACCAAATATAGCAGTAAATGAACAACTGGATAGAGATTTTGAATTACAAGAACTTAAAAACCAACTCATGCACGTTAAAACAAATAAAGCACCTGGGGAAGACAGGGTTCCTTACGAATTCTTTATGCATGCTACCGACGACTTCTTAAAATCATTGTGCTCAGCTTTTTCTAGAATTCTAAATGGCAATGATGATTTTGACGCTTTCCGTGTGGGAGTTATTTTCCCAATTTACAAAAAAGGCAGCGTCGACGACGTAAATAATTATAGAGGAATCACCTTTATGAATTGCATTGGGAAATTAATGATAGGAATGATAAATTCCAGAATAACAGTATGGGCAAACGCATATGAAAAACTAAACGAATACCAGGCAGGTTTCCGGAAAGGATATTCCACAGGGGACAACATCTTCAATCTTACAGCAATCATAAACCTGAAATGGAGTGAAAACAAGAAAGTCTACGCATTTTTCGTAGATTTTAAAGCAGCTTTTGACAGAGTGCCAAGAGATTTATTAATATTTAAACTGTACGAAAATTGGTCTATCCTTGAAAGTAGTACACTTCATTGAAAATATATATAAAAATACTGAATCGGCAATATGGACAGAGACTGGGCTATCAGATTACTTCAGTACTAATGCTGGAGTGAAGCAGGGATGCCTATTATCACCGATTCTGTTCGCAATTTATCTGAACGATCTACATAAACATCTTGAAGGCGGACTTTATATAGATGAGATAAATATTCGTCTACTTATGTATGCGGATGATATAGTCATATTAGCAGATGAACCAAAGATACTGCAGCAGATGATAAATAATCTGGAGTCTTATTGTCTGAAATGGGGGATGGAGGTAAATCCTACTAAATCCGAAGTAATGATCTTCAGAAAAGGAGGTAGACCGGCTGCGAACGAAATGTGGAAGTATAAGGGGGAATATATAAGAATAGTAAATGAATACAAATACCTAGGAATAATATTGACACCCAGACTATCATTTACCAAGCACCTAATGAAAAAAGAAGTGGCCGCAAAAGCGTGTATCAATTCTACTTGGAGGTCGTTTATTTCTAAGCCAACAGTTTCACTAAAGGCAAAATGGAACATGTTCTTGGCCGTTTGCAGATCCATTCACAGTTATGGTGCCCAAATTTGGGGAAACTCTTGTTTTGAAGAGATAGACAAGCTGTATCGGTTTTTCATAAAACGTGTGCTTAAACTTACCGATTGCACTCCAAATTATGTAATAGCCTTGGAAACTGGTTATGAACCAGGCTATATCTACACGTATTCGCTTCACTTATCATATTTAGCTAAGGTACTATTTGAACTCAACAACCAGAGATTACCGCATATTCTTGGGGCAAACTCGCAGAGAAAAATTTGGCGTGGTACAAAGACTTTATAGGAAAATTGGAAGACCACAACATTGAGAGACATAATGTCCTTAACGATAAGATATATTGGTACGAGGCAACCAAAAAGTTACTGGCTGATATTTCTCGCGGCGCTCTAAATAAGTATACAGAATCAGCAAAAGCAAGTGAGCATCGTATATACAAATACTTGGATTTCAACCTGGGGTCCCACATATTGTAATGATAACTTCACACAAGAACAGATAATTTATATAATAAGAGCCAGAGGTGATTTAATTTGGTTGAATGGGAATAACTACAGAGACGTAGAAGATGAAATATGCTCATTATGTAACCTGAGAGACAAAGAAACTTTATACCATTTTATTGGACGATGTCCACTTCTAAAGAAAATAAGGCTAACAAATTTAAACAAGATGGTACTGTCCGATTTGGAAGTAATAAACGTTTTAAATGGTGGTGGAGGTTGGTTTAATTTATATAAATATGTGAAGGAAGCCATGGCTTACAGAAAACTCATTGTAAACGAATTCGAGTACTAGAACAACAGTAATCACTCAATATTCCGACTGACGGTTTATAATTAAACCATGTCGTAAAATCTTTATTTATTCAAAAATATTAATTATTATAGTAAATGTATAATATGTATTGAAATGAATTGAAAAAATAAATAAAGAACATTGAAAATTGAAAATTGTAACACATCGAAATATTGCTCTAAGACCCCATAAAGTATATATATTCTGGGTCGTGGTGAAATTCTGAGTCGATCTAAGCATGTCCGTCCGTCCGTCCGTCCGTCTGTTGAAATCACGCTAACTTCCGAACGAAACAAGCTGTCGACTTGAAACTTGGCACAAGTAATTGTTATCAATGTAGGTCGGATGGTATTGAAAATGGACCATATCGGTCCACTTTTACGTATAGCCCCCATATAAAGGGACCCTCAGATTTGTCTTGTGGAGCCTCTAACAGAAGCATATTTCATCCGATCCGGCTGAAATTTGGTACATGGTGTTGGTATATGGTCTCTAACAATCATGCAAAAATTGGTCCACATCGGTCCATAATTATATATAGCCCCCATATAAACCGATCCCCAGATTTGGCTTGAGGAGCCTCAAAGAGCAGCAAATTTCATCCGATCAGGCTGAAATTTGGTACATGATGTGTGTCTTTGGTCTCTAACAACCATGCAAAAATTGGTCCATATCGGTCCTTAATTATATATAGCCCCCATATAAACCAATCCCCAGATTTGGCTTGTGGAGCCTCTAAGAGAAACATATTTCATCCGATCCGGCTGAAATTTGGTACATGGTGTTGGTATATGGTCTCTAACAATCATGCAAAAATTGGTCCACATCGGTCCATAATTATATATAACGCCCATATAAACCGATCCACAGATTTGGCTTGAGGAGCCTCAAAGAGAAGCAAATTTCATCCGATCCGGCTGAAATTTGGTACATGATGTTGGTATATGATCTCTAACAACCATGCAAAAATTGGTCCACATCGGTCCATAATTATATATAGACCCCATATAAACCGATATCCAGATTTGGCTTGCGAAGCCTCAAAGAGCAGCAAATTGCATCGGATCCGGCTGAAATTTTGTACATGGTATTGGTATATGGTCTCTAACAACCATGCAAAAATTGGTCCACATCGGTTCATAATTATATATACCCCCATATAAACCGATCCCCAGATTTGGCTTGCGAAGTCTCCAAGAAAAGCAAATTTCATCCAATCCGGTTGTAATTTGGAACATGGTGTTAGTATATGATCTTTAACAACCGTGCCAGAATTGGTCCATATCGGTCCGTAATTATATATAGCCCCCATATAAAACATTCTCCAGATTTGACTTCCGGAGCCTCTTGGTGGAGCAAAATTCATCCGATCCGGTTCAAATTAGGAACGTGGTGTTAGTATATGGTCGCTAACAATCACACAAAAATTGGTCCATATCGGTTCATAATCATGGTTGCCACTAGAGCCAAAAATAATCTACCAACATTTTATTTCTATAGAAAATTTTGTCAAAATTTTATTTCTATAGAAAATTTTGTCAAAAATTTATTTCTATAGAAAATTTTGTTAAAATTTTATTTCTGTAGAAATTTTGTCAAAATGTTATGTCTACTTTGTCAAACTGAATTATATACGTATTGGATCGATCTTTTTTGATTTAATATATACCACGTATGGACTTACATACAATTTAGAAGATGGTGTTAGGAGGTTTTAAGATACCTTGCCATCGGCAAGCGCTACCGCAACTTAAGTAATTCGATTGTGGATAGCAGTGTTTAGAAGAAGTTTCTACACAATCCATGATGGAGGGTACATAAGCTTCGGCCTGGCCGAACTTACGGCCGTATATACTTGTTTTTTTTTTTTTTATGCCATCTTAATTTTACTACTGTATCATTCTGTTAGCAACACAAATATTAATTAGTCTTGCTTTTTATATACCATCGTGATCATATTAATATTCTGAATGGACCATGTCGTAACCGTATGTCCAAACTTGCTCTAGAAGTATAGCGCAAATAATTCTTACACTGTTAGAAAAAATATTCATATTTCAATATACATATTGAAATATGAATATATACCTATTTCATATGTTCATATACATATTTCGTATGTTCCGATATAAACAAAATGTGTTTCGGGCACAATTTTTTAACACAATATATTTAAGTGCAAACATGTAATGTTCCCAAACTAACAATAAATGTTTGGGACACATATGTTAGAATATATTATGTTTGGGGCATGAATGTTTCATAAAAATAATATGTGTGAATGTAAACATATATAAATTTACAAATTTCGAGTAAAACATATATATGTTGTGATATTTTATTCAGAGAGAGAGAGAGAGAGTATAGAGAATGAAATAGAGATGGAAACCGGGAGGGCTGACGAAAGATACCAACATAACACAGCGAGAGAATCAAATCAGAGCAATTTCTGTGCAACCGCTTGTATGTTGTTTCGGAAAACTGTTTTATGATAAGGCCAAAAAATTGATATGCTTAAGTCTAAACATTATGTAATTTGAATATTGGAATGAGTATTCGAAGTAAAGAGAATAGACATTCGGAACCAAGAGAATAGACATTTGAAAAAAAACAGAATGTATTTTCGCCTTGAGAGCAGCATGTGTGGACATGTGTTTTGTTCATCATTTTGGCATTATGGGCAAAATTTTTTCTTGGTTCGTTAAAAGAAATCGAAACGTACGAGGAGTAAGTCAAAATATTCAGGCAAAGGAAATTAAAAAAAACGGTGGAAAATATACAAAAATTACAAAGGGATCTTCATAAAAATAACGAAAGGGCACTATACTCTTTTTAGAGTTGGGACAGTAAAATGAAAAAAGGAGGAAATAGTGAAAAATTAAACAGAAAAATGTATAAAACAAGTAAGGAAAGTCTAAAGTCGGGCGGGGCCGACTATATTATACCCTGCACCACTTTGTAGATCTAAATTTTCGATACCATATCACATCCGTCAAATGTGTTGGGGGCTATATATAAAGGATTGTCCCAAATACCTACATTCAAATATCACTCGATCTGGACCGAATTAAATAGACTTCTACAAAATCTATAGACTCAAAATTTAAGTCGGCTAATGCACTAGGGCAATGTTAGTAAAAAACAAGTATATACGGCCGTCAGTTCGGCCAGGCCGAAGCTTATGTACCCTCCATCATGGATTACGTAGAAACTTCTTCTAAACACTGCCATCCACAATCGAATTACTTAAGTTGCGGTAACGCTTGCCGATGGCAAGGCATCTTAAAACCTCCTAACACCATCTTCTAAATTGTATGACAAAATTTTCTATAGAAAGAAAATTTTGACAAAAATTTCTACAGAAATAAAATTTTAACAAAATTTTCTATAGAAATAAACTTTTGACAAAATTTTCTATAGAAATAAAATCTTGGTAGATTATTTTTGGCTCGAGTGGCAACCATGATTATGAACCGAATAAAATTTGAACAAAATTTTCTATAGAAATAAAATTTTGACAAAATTTTCTATAGAAATAAAATTTTGACAATGATGAAAATTTTATTATGAACCGAATAATATTTTAACAAAATTTTCTATAGAAATAAAATTTTGACAAAATTTTCTATAGAAAAAAATTTTGTTAGATTATTTTTGGCTCTAGTGGCAACCATGATTATCGACCGATATGGACCAATTTTTGTGTGATTGAACCAATTTTGGTATGGTTGTTAGCGACCATATACTAACACTACGTTCCTAATTTGAACCGGATCGGATGAATTTTGCTCCTCAAAGAGGCTCCGGAGGTCAAATCTGGAGAACGTTTTATATGGGGGCTATATATAATTATGGACCGATATGGACCAATTCTGGCACGGTTGTTAAAGATAATATACTAACACCATGTTCCAAATTACAACCGGATTGGATGAAATTTGCTTCTCTTGGAGACTTCGCAAGCCAAATCTGGGGATCGGTTTATATGGGGGCTATATATAATTATGAACCGATGTGGACCAATTTTTGCATGGTTGTTAGAGACCATATACCAATATCATGTACCAAATTTCAGGCGGATCAGATGAAATTTGCTTCTCTTTGAGGCTCCGCAACCCAAATCTGGGGATCGGTTTATATGGGCGCTTTATATAATTATGGACCGATATAGACCAATTTTTGCATGGTTGTTAGATACCATATACCAATACCATGTACCAAATTTCAGCCGGATCGGATGCACTTTGCTTCTCTTTGAGGCTTTGCAAGCCAAATCTAGAGATCGGTTTATATGGGGGCTATATATAATTATGAACCGATGTGAACCAATTTTTGCATGGTTGTTAGAGACCATATACCAACATCATGTACCAAATTTCAGCCGGATCGGACGAAATTTTCTTCTCTTTGAGGCTCCGCAAGGCAAATCTGGGGATCGGTTTATATAGGGGCTATATATAATTATAGACCGATGTGAACCAATTTTTGCATGGTTGTTAAAGACCATATACCAACACCATGTACCGGATCGGATGAAATATGCTTCTGTTAGAGGCTCCACAAGCCAAATCTGAGGGTCCCTTTATATGTGGGCTATACGTAAAAGTGGACCGATATGGCCCATTTTCAATACCATCCGACCTACATCGATAACAACTACTTGTGCCAAGTTTCAAGTCGATAGCTTGTTTCGTTCGGAAGTTAGCGTGATTTCAACAGACGGACGGACGGACGGACATGCTTAGATCGACTCAGAATTTCACCACGACCCAGAATATATATACTTTATGGGGTCTTAGAGCAATATTTCGATGTGTTACAAACGGAATGACAAAGTTAATATACCCTCATCCTATGATGGAGGGTATAAAAATTGGTGTTCGGTCGGAGCAGGGATTGAACCTACGACCCTATGCATGCAAGGCAGACATGCTAACCACTGCTCCACGTGGCCAACAAATGTATGTTTCTGTTAAATAATGTTGTTTGCATGGGCTCGTGGGCGCTGCAAACTATGCTATAAAATGTAACTTCCCTACGGGAAATGGATCAACCACAGAACCGGTACAGGACTAGTCCCTGGTGTGTATGGACCAGTCCCAGTTCTGGTCAAAACGTATGGAAGTGACCAGTCACTTTAACATGGGTTTGTCATTGACGGGGTAAATTTACATTTTAGAACGCGTCTTGGACTCATCCTGGGAGAATTTAGCAGAAGCAGGTCCGCAAGAACCAGTCTCGGACAAACTCTTAGAAACCCGTTTCAATTTGGGCATCCCAATCGAACCCGAAATGAAAAAAAAAATCGAAATATGTTGAATATGTAAATGTTTAAATGTGAAAATGCTTGATATTAAAATCTTAATGGATCTAAGATTTTAATATCAAGCGAATACGGAAATAAATAAATTACGACTATTTAAAAATTGCAACTAACTGGAGCACAAGTACCAGTTCTGTGATAGGTCCGTCAGTGGCAATTTGCACCAATTTCCCGTAGGGTTATAACGATAATTTTCTACTGGTGACTATAACAGCTACGTAGCCCAGTGTGTTGGCTTACAAACTGTATGGTCCTCGGTTCGACTCTCCGTCCAGGCGAAAGGTAAAATTTAAAAAAAATATATATAAAATTGAATAATTTCTTCAACATTATTTGTATTACCGAAAAAGATGCCAAGAACTAAAAAATTTCGTGGAGGTGAAAATTATGCAGGGAATGAGCACAATCTTCTTTGGGGAAAATTCTTCCAAGCATAAAATATTTTTGGGCTCAAAATACTTCCAAACATATAATTTGTTCACATAAAACAAACATATTAATGTTTCGGCAGTATCCAAAAATATATGTGCTTCCTGCAAAATATGTTTGGAGCATATGTTCGAGAAGCAATTTTTTTTTGAGGGTGTATATAGAAAGAAAGTCCATTAAACTTGCACATTAAATTATAAAACTTTGCGCTAATTCTCCTTTTTATTATTCTGCTATGAATTTAAATACAGGTCGGTATATTTGTTTTATAATTGATACATTGTACGACAATATTGAATCATTTATTCGTGAGTTACCGGCCGATATGTTGCAAAGAATGCACTAAGTGGATGGACCATTTAGTGTCCACAGAAAATAAACTTCAAACATCATATTCGATGGACCGTATTATCGTTTAAAATGAAGATTTCTATGCATTTTCTGAATATTATAAATGTGTGAATGTTTTTAATTTTCCTATAGCTCTTAAAAAATCCCCCTATAGTTATCAATTTAGAAAAGCACTTAATTATTTTCTCTAATTGGAAAGCACTGGACTAATTTAAAATGCATGGTATCCTATACCATCCAACATCATCAGCATACCAATTGTCATTTAAATATTACAAATGATTTCTTATACAATTGTCTTGGCAATATGAACGTAATTACACTCACAACGTAATTGCATTCAACGAAGTGAATAATTTCGCATTGGAAATTTTCATATTTTTCCATTTGCCATCTTTCGTGCCGTTATCATGTCGTAGTCATCGTTGCTTTGATGATTTCCACCTGATACTGAATTTCGATAGAATTCATTGACGCCCACACGAATTGTAATGGTGCCATGAATGTAGAAATAAACCCACACTAAAATTGTAAATGCATAGCACAGAAATGCAGTAACTATTTCCAATCTGATTTACATTTATGCATGTTTGCATTTACAGGGTGTTTATAGTGCAACATTAATTTAGCAATTAAATACATTTTTAATTAGACAATTAACAGCAACAGACTTAATCAAGGGCTAGGTGAAAATTATTTGAAAGAGAATTAACTGAGATAGTAAGAACAAGTAAGAAAAGTCTAACGTCGTTCGGGGCCGTCCATATTATTCCCTGAACCACTTTGTAGATCTAAGTTTTCGATATCATATCACATCCATCAAATGTGTTGGGGGCTATATATAAAGGCTTGTCCCAAATACATACATTCAAATATCACTCGATCTGGACAGAATTTGATAGACTTCTACAAAATCTATAGACTCAAAATTTAAATCGGCTAATGCACTAGAGTGGAACACAATGCTGGTAAAAAAATATGGGAAACATTTAAATCTGAAGCAATTTTAAGGAAACTTCGCAAAAGTTTATTTATGATTTATCGCTCGATATATATGTATTAGAAGTTTAGGAAAATTAAAGTCATTTTTACAACTTTTCGACTAAGCAGTGGCGATTTTATAAGGAAAATGATGGTATATTGACCATTTTTTTCGAAATCAGAAAAACATATATATGGGAGCTATATCTAAATCTGAACCGATTTCAACCAAATTTGTCACGCATAGCTAGAAAGCTATTTCTACTCCCTGTGCAAAATTTCAACTATATCGGAGCAAAAAATTGGCCTCTGTGGTCATATGAGTGTAAATCGGGCGAATGCTATATATGGGAGCTATATCTAAATCTGAACCGATTTCAACCAAATTTGGCACGCATAGCCATAATGCTAATTCTATTCCCTGTAAAAAAATTTCAACTAAATCGGAGGTAAAAATGGGCCTCTGTGGCCATATGAGTGTAAATCGGGCGAAAGCTATATATGGGAGCTATATCTAAATCTGAACCGACTTCAACCAAATTTGGCACGCATAGCTACATTGCTAATTCTACTCCCTGTGCAAAATTTCAACTACATCGGAGCAAAAAATTGGCCTCTGTGGTCATATGAGTGTAAATCGGGCGAACGATATATATGGGAGATATATCTAAATCTGAACCGATTTCAACCAAATTTGGCACGCATAGCCATAATGCTAATTCTATTCCCTGTCAAAAAAGTTTCAACTAAATCGGAGGTAAAAATGGGCCTCTGTTGCCATATGAGTGTAAATCGGGCAAACGATATATATGGGAGCTATATCTAAATATGAACCGATTTCAACCAAATTTGGCACGCATAGTAACTATGGCAATTCTACTCCCTGTGCAAAATTTCAATTAAATCGGAGTAAAAGATTGGCCACTGTGGTCATATGAGTGTAAATCGGGCGAACGATATATATGGGAGCTATATCTAAATCTGAACCGATTTCAACCAAATTTGGCACGCATAGCTACATTGCTAATTCTACTCCCTGTGCAAAATTTCAATTAAATCGGAGTAAAAGATTGGACACTGTGGTCATATGAGTGTGCATCGGGCGAACGATATATATGGGAGCTATATCTAAATCTAAACCGATTTCAATAAAATTTGGCACACTTGACTACACTACTAATTGTACTCCTAGTGCAAAATTTCAACCAAATTGGGGTAAAACTCTGGCTTCTGGGACCGTATTAGTCCATATCGGGCGAAATATATATATGGGAGCTATATCTAAATCTGAACCGATTTCAATCAAATTTTGCACACTTGACTATAGTACTAATTGTTCTTCTTGTGCAAAATTTTAAGCAAATTAAGTAGTGTAATACGTATAGACTGATCCACTTTAATGGCCTTTTTTTATGGGCTTTTTTTAATGGGCTTTTTTTAATGGGCTTTTTGTGATAGGTCATAAGGTCATCCAAAAAAAATTTTTCCCTGTATGCATGAGTGTCATTGTATTGAGTGCATTGGCTGGCTGTGTGGTGCATGTGCATGTATTGTGAAGATGAGATAGGGAGGGAGGGAGGGAGAGATAAGAGTTTGGATGTTGGGAAAAGTGTGTGGAGTTTTCTGATCGCCTAGTATTGATCAATCGTTGAAACCTAAAGTGATTCTTGAGAATGCTATTGATTTGTTTAGCATTCTAAAATGAGAGAAGAAATGCATGTGCATGTGTCGTGAAGATGAGACAGGGAGGGGGTGAGATAAGATTTTGGCTGTTGGGAAATTTTGTGTTATTCGATTTGATTTCTTGGTTGACTGTGTGGAGTTTTCTGATCGCCTAGTATTGAACAATCGCTGAAACTTAGATTTTGTGTTTGTTTATGTATCATAGAAGAATGGGTATGGAAAAGAGATAAGTGATTCTCTAGTTTGGCTGTCCCTATATGCATGATTGTCATTGTGTTGAGTGCATTGACTGGCTGTGTGGTGCATGTGCATGTATCATGAAGATGAGATAGGGATGGGGAGAGATAAGATTTAGGCTGTTGGGAAAATTCGATTTGACTTCTTGGTTTGCTGTGTGGAGTTTTCTGATCGCCTAGTATTGAACAATCGCTGAAACCTAGATTTGGAGGAAGAAGGTGTAGGGGGAAGAGATAAGTGTTTCACTGTTGGGAAATCCTATTGAATTGTTTGTCATTGCACAGAATGACCACCCAAGATGTATATGTATCGTGAAGATAAGGTATGGAGGGGGTGAGATAAGATTTTGGCTGTTGGGAAAATTTGAGTTATTCGATTTGATTTCTTGGTTGACTGTGTGGAGTTTTCTGATCGCCTAGTAAGATGTAAACATTGATGTCTAATTGCATACAAAATATCTATGAAAATCAGGCAATGTGTCTATTTGTTTAGATTTTTTATGTATTTGTTACTTTTTGAGAAGAAATGTGTATTTATAAAGGGATAAATATCTCATTCCTCGAAGAAATATATAGTATATTCATTTGAAATTTTAGTTCCCAATTGAATTCTAAACCCCGACTTAGCAATTCATATGCACGGAGTTTTACGTTGTGAATACAACATTTAAAAAAACTGAAAAAACGGAATTTTGTTAATTTTTTGGTGTTTTACAAAAAAAAAATCGAAGTTTTACGTTGTGAAAAAAGACAACATTTGTTAACAAACGAAAAAAAAAAACAGAAACGGACACGTTGTGAAAAAAACAACATTTGCTAACAAACGAAAAAAAACAGAAACGGACGTTGTGAATTTTTTTGGTGTTATACAAAAAAAATTAATAAATAAATCAAAACACGTAAAATACGTTGAGACTTTTTGTTGCAAAATAATAAATATAAACAAAAAAAGAAAAAAGAAAAGAATCGTACCTTTTAAGAAAAAATTGCGATTTGTTTCTTGTGCTGCAAAAATAATTAATAAAAGGTTTATTTATAAAAATTTAAAAAAGAAATATTTGAAAGAACTTTAAACAAAATGGAATCCCAAATGTTGACGTGCAAAGTATGCAGAAAAATGTTCAAAAGCCAAAATGCACTCCAAAAACATTTGCAGACACACAAAACGTGTAGTTTATGTGGTTTGATGGTGCGAAATGTCTATGCATTGAAATTACATATGGAAATTCACCAAGCGACAATGCATAGACAAGGTTTTGGACAACAACAGCAACAACAACAGCAACAACAACAGCAACAACAACAGCAACAACAACAGCAACAACAACAGCAACAACAACAGCAACAACACATAAACATGTCCGTGGGAGGTGGAATCTACCCCCAACAACAATATAATTGGGATCAGCAACCAGGGCTTAATCCAGGGTCCCAACAACAACAACATTTTAACTTGCTGCAGCATCCAGGACCTATCTTTCATCAACAATTGCTGCAGCAAAATCAAAACTTGGAGCAACACTCAAACATATTTGAGCAGCAACAGTTTAATTTCGACCAGCAACCAGGGCCTAGTCATGGTCAGAGGAATTTAAATAAAGTATGTGAAATATGCAACGTCTATGTAAACCCAATGAATTGGTTCAAACATCACCAGTCTCCGAATCACATACAAAGAAGTGATGTTATTATAAATAACCAATTTAGACAGACGATGACAGGATTTAAAAATCGTGTAGGAACTTATACGTACCTAACCGATATGAATACCATAGATATAAATGAGGTATTCGAAGAATGTAACAAGAGTTTACACCTGTTAATTTTAAATTCACTGGCGAAGAATAAAAGTCTGAAGATAAATATCCAACTAATTGGGGAATACATAAAGTTGGGTGGTGAAGAGCTCCAAATGCAACACATGTACCATGTGTCCAAAATGCAGAGACTGGTTATGTCAGACAACATTGAGGATTTCATTAAAAGGCATATTGAGGAAATAAAGAGTCAAATGGCGGATTTTCAGGAAAGAGACTCTGGATGGACTTTGACTCGAATTGAAAAATTTGAAATCAACATCAACAAATGGTCTGGCTTTTGTGGTTCCCAATATATTCCAACGCCACCAAAATTATATTCGAAAAAAGCATGTATCAATGTCAGAAATACGGATGAATACTGCTTCAAATGGAGTGTCATTTCGGCGTTAACTTCCCCAAAGCCAACCCACCCAACTCGAACTTCATCCTATCGAGTAGATATCAGGCAGCAGAATATTTTGTTAGAAAACAATATAAATTTAAATTTTGAAGGGCTAGAATTCCCTATGCCTGTGCAAGAAATCCCAAAATTTGAAAAGCTGAACCCAGGAGTTAGTATTAATGTATATGGGTATAACCGGAAAGATGACACTGTCATCGGGCCATACCACATATCCCAGAATGTTGTTCCAAATGGGGTACACATTAACTTGTTGTTGTTGGAGAGTGGGGGTAAAGCACATTATATTTGGATTAAAGACATGTCAAGGTAAGAAAAAAATCCTTCATTTCATTTTTTACTTAAATATTAATAAAATATTTTTTTTTTTTATTTTATTTGTTATAGATTATTATCTTCGCAGTTAACCAAAAATTGTAAGAAATTAAAAATTTGCGACAGATGCCTGCAATACACTTCAAACTCCGAAAAGTGGTCGAATCACTTAAAGGAATGTTCCAACATTGTAACCACCGTACCGGATGCAGGTAATAATTTTATTCGCTTTAAAAACATAAGTAAAACGATGGATGTCCCTTTCGTTGTGTATGCCGATTTTGAGTGCATACTAGAGAAAGATAGTTTAGGATCAACAATAAATAAGCACAAACCGTGTGCTTTTAGTTTTTATATAAAATGTAGTGTAGATAGTTCGTTAGATAGATTTAAGATTTATACTGGGGAGGATGCTGGGGAAAAATTTGTTAAATATTTAGATTTAGAATGTAGAGATATATACGAAAGGTATTTATCATTAAAAAAACCAATGTGTCCCTTATCACCTATTGAGGAATCCAGTTTTCACGCAGCTCAATTGTGTCACATTTGTGACAAAAATTTAGATACGGATAGGGTTAGGGATCATTGCCATATTACTGGAAAATATAGGGGGGCGGCCCATAATGAATGTAATTTAAATTATAAGATCCCAAAGTTTATACCAATCTTTTTCCATAACTTTTCGTCATATGACTGTCATCTATTTATTAAAGATTTACTAAACCTTATTCCTGGAAATACCTCAGTTATACCGCTAAATAAAGAATTATATATATCGGTATCTCATAAAATTAAATTTGATAATGGGGATCTTTTAGAATATAGGTTTTTAGATTCTTTAAGATTTATGCCTTCAAGCTTGGATAGCTTAGCTAAAAATCTGTTAGATGACAAAATGACTACGGTTAGATCTAATTTCTCAAATGACCACGAATTTAAATTAATGAGAAGGAAGGGTGTATTTTGTTATGAATACTTGGATTCATTTCAAAAACTTAAAGATATAAACCTTCCCTCTATAGAAAACTTCTACAGTAAATTAACCAACAAAAGTTGTAGTCAGGAGGACTACAATCACGCTATAGAAGTTTGGACAACATTTAATTGTAGAACACTTCAGGATTATATGGAGTTATATTTAAAAACGGATGTCCTTCTACTCACAGATATATTCGAAAACTTTCGAATCTTATGCAAAAGCATACATAAGCTGGATCCTTGCCAATATTTTACGGCGCCTGGTCTATCTTATGATGCTATGCTAAAGCTGATAACATCGGATGGTTTTAGCCTAGAATTGTTGAAGGATGTAGACACATACAACTTTATAAAAAATGGCATTCGTGGAGGTATTACTCAATGTAGTAAAAGATATCACAAAGCCAATAATAAATATATGAAAAACTTTAATCCTGATATTGTATCTACATTTTTATTATATCTTGATGTTAATAACCTATATGGATGGGCGATGCAGCAATTCTTACCATATGGTAATTTTAAATGGGTTGCAGAAGCTGACATTATTAGGGATCCTAACGTAATCAAAAATTTTAAATTCGATTCTCCTGAAGGGTATATTTATGAAGTTTCAATAAGTTGTCCACCCCATCTACATAATAAATTTAATGATTTACCTTTAGCGGCTGAAAACAAAAAAGTGGGAGGATCGAAACACAACAAACTTGTTGCAGATCTTACACCAAAAGAAAGGTATACCATCCACTACATGACACTAAAACAATGTTTAGAGCAGGGCTACGTTCTAAATGAAGTGCATAGGGTGCTTACTTTTAGTCAAAGACCATGGCTAAAGGAATATATTGACAAAAACAATGATTGTAGGAAAAAAACAAATATTGCTTTTGAAAAAAATTTCTTTAAACTATTGAACAATGCAGTATATGGCAAAACAATGGAAAATGTTGAAAAAAGAAAAGATGTGTCTATTGTAAAACAGTGGGCATATAGTGACAGGCGTAAGTTAGGTGCTGAAGCTCTAATTTCAAAACCAAACTTTCATAGTATATCCAAATTCACAGACAATTTTTGGGCTATTCAAATGAATAAAACAAAAATTGTTTATGATAAGCCAATATACTTAGGATTTTGTATTCTAGAATTAGCTAAGTGGAAAATGTATGACTTCCACTACAACTTTATGAAAGAAAAGTTTGGTGAAAGAATACAATTAAACTATATGGATACAGACTCTTTCATATACACCATCGAATCTGAAGATGTGTATGAAGAAATTAGACCTCATCTTACTACACATTTTGATACATCTGAGTATTCCGAAGATAATCCTTTCAATTTTCCTCTTGTAAATAAAAAGGAAATTGGATTAATGAAGGATGAAAACTGTGGTAAGATTATGACAGAGTTTGTCGGTTTAGGTCCAAAAATGTATTCATATACTGTTGAGGATGGTTATGAAATTAAAAAGGCTAAAGGTGTGAAAAAAAGTGTAATGGACAACTATAAAATTGATGACTATAGGAATTGTCTATTTACTAAAGAAAAAGTTTGTGATACAATGCTCACTTTTAGGTGTAAGCTACACAACATCTATACGAATGCCTTGAAAAAAGTTGTATTAAGTCCGTTGGATACAAAGCGTATGATCAAGGAAGATGGAATTAATACTTTCGCGTGGGGTCACCATGAAATTGAATCAAGTATGGAAAATATGCTAGTTGATATAGATGGCAATGGTCTAGATTTAGATTTAGGAGCAATCGAAACTGATTCCTCTTTAGAAAATTTAGTTCAACAATATACATCTGATTTTGATATGGATTTTAATGATCTAATGGATATAATTTTAATGTAAATACACTAAACTATTTATTATGTATTGTATGTATTTAAAAAATTTAACATTAAGAATTGTTATTTATATAGAAAAAATGTAATAAATAAAATGAAAAAATTGATGTATACATTTTTGTTTTATTTTTATTTATTTTAAAATTGATTATGGATATAAAGGTATGTATGGTTCATTGAAAAAAAAAAATTAAATAATTTTTCGCACATTTCCCGTCAATGGTGTATATTCAATATAGCGATCGTGAATTATTAAACAATATGCTATGGTGTTTGCAGGAATGGGTTTACTGGTTTCGAGTTCAATTCTGACATCTATGGGACCTTGTTTGACCATTTCATTTTGGTGGCTAACATCGATGACTGCCATGGGGGTGTTCTTAAATTCAGCGCTTGTTAGTAATGGTTGTGGTTCTTTCATATAAAAGCTGTGTTGAAATTTGGCGTACATGTCATATAGAATAGCATATCTATTATCATCAAATTTGAGATTAAGATCATCATATGGGTAAGTATCGGAATTTAGATGAACTTTTAAATTTACTAGATTACAATGTATAAACTTGTTGTTTTTTTCAAATACCACGATTACAAATCTGGGGCGCTCTCTATTTAATGAAAGCTTTACATTCCAATTACAT